>NC_007281.1:0-206139 GCF_000002445.2 Trypanosoma brucei brucei TREU927 | reverse complement strand
CTGGCGCTCTTTGTAATATGACCTGTTGTTTCACTTCAGTTATTAATCCTCTTGGAATATTGTTGTTCCTTTTGCTCTATCATCGTTTGTAAATTTGTTGTTGTTTGCTTGTAGGCCACAACTAATTGATCTTTTTTTTTTCGTTTTTAGTCGATATGTTAAATCTTATTGCGAATCTTTCTCTGTTTTTGTTGATTGCGTTTCAAACTGTTCATAAATTGCATCTTGAATAATCTATTTTCGTGTCTTTTGGTTGGTTGACCATTTGTAACGATATAAAATTTAATTTTTGGTTGTACTAAGGCATGCGAACTTGTACTTTCGATGATGATGTTATGTTATAGGGTGTGACGTAATTCGTTGTATGTTGTTTTTTTCTTTCCTTCAGGTAGTTAATGTTTGAGTGAAGTGCGGGGTCATGTGCCTGTGCAATTCTCTTTTGTTTTTTTTTAAATCATTGGACGTGTGGTGTGTGTTCTCTTCGCATTAGTTTTCTGTTTATTGACCCTCCCTTCTTTTTTCTTGCAGGTGGCTATGGCCTATTGGGTTGATTGATAACTGTTCAGTTTGCCAAGACCTGCTGCTACTAATTTTTTTCTTTAATACTCTTATTGCTGGTTTCAATCCCTCCTTTACTTTGTTTTCCCCTTCTATCCGATTATTCGTTTTTTTTACTTTCGTAACTGAAACCCGATATTTTTTTCAAGTTTGTGCTCTACCGAAAAGCATAAAGTGAGAAAGCAATGGCGCCCATGTTTCATGGTTTCGAGGTCGTTCCGGGCAAGGAACACAAGTTGGTGCTGGAAAAGCATCACTCATTTCACCTTTCTGTTGTTTCTGTAAAGCACGGTGTGAAGGGCCGCAGCACGTTGTATGTGACAGTTGATGGTGAATCGTTTTCTCTTCTCACTCTTGACGTTTCTCAGCAACTGATGCAAACTCCCGTCGATATCGTTTTTGGTTATGAACAAGAAGTTGTCTTCCGTGTGAAGGGAAATGCTGTTCTTCATTGTTGTGGGTATCAGCAGGAGTCGGAAGGAATGCTTTCCGCTGCTTTGAGTGGAAGTGGGGAATACGACAACGCTGAGGAGGAGGAGGAGGAAGAAGAAGGGGAAGACACGGGATTGGATGATGGTGATGACATGGCAGGCGTACCACTCACAGACGGGAAAAAGAACGGTAACGCAGCAACGAAGCGCCAACAGGTCGTAGATCGTACAGACGACAGTGACGATGACGATGACGAAGATGAGGAAGATGATGAAGATGACGAAGATGATGAAGATGAAGATGATGAAGATGAAGATGAGGATGATGATGATCAAGAAAAGGAGGAGGATGAGGACGAGGAACCCCCCGCTAAGAAACAAAAGGTGGGCAAATCCGAAGGGCATGTGGCCCAGCAGAGCAAACAGCAGCAGAGGGGCGTCCAGGAACCCCCGCGGAACAAGTCGAAACCAAACTTTAACGGAAATAATAACGATCGGAAGCGGGGGCGGTTCTAATTCTAAAACGAGTTTTATTCCGCTCCTTTCTTTCTTTCCCCTAAGGTGTTGTGGGCTGTGAAAGTGTTTCCTGTTAACATCCTCCGTGCCCCACTAAATCGGTTTTGAACGAATTAAATATAAATGCCTGTGCATGCTTGCATACATACAAAAAACTAAAGGACAAGAAAAAAAAATAATAATAAAGGAATCGAATACATTTGCAATGCTGACGGGTGGGGAGGAACCCGTGAGGCGCCACCGCGGAGCATGTGGGAGGAGTGAGAGGAAATAATGTTGCGGCACGTGGTTGGCAGCCAGGCATCTGCAAAGCTGAACTCATTTTTTTTTTTTGAAAAAAAAAGATATAGGGAGAGATGAGTCACGGGAAATAAATAAAGAAGGGATCAAATAAGCGCGAATAATAAAAAGAACGAACCTGAGTTTACGAATGTAATCTTCGGTAAATGAGTTTGTTCTTTGCATCGCCGTTAGTTGGGTTTTATTTGAGTCGTACGTGCGTGCGCGTGTCTGTGGCAGATTCTTTTCTTTCTTTGCTCAGCTAACGGCGTGTGATACTTTCGTTGTTAATAAATCATTTAATTAACTTTTTACGTATTTCTTTTATTTCCCTGTCTGCTGTTTTCTCATTCGTCAACTACTCCATTATTTTCCTCCAATTAATATTATTATTATTATTATTTCTAGCGGACTGTTTCTGTAGCCGCAAGGGAAAAGAGGGGAGGGGTTGAGTGAAGTGTGTCGTGGCGCCCGTTTGTTTTTTTTAATTATTTTTTTTTTTTGAGTGCTGAAATTAGTCTCGTTATGGAGGAACTCGTCAATCCCAATCCCACTGTCTTTCGCGGCAATTTGGGGAAGCGGAAACGGACAGTTGAACAGGAAAAGGAGGAACTCTGCGAAGATGTAAGGGACCCCATCGACGGGTTGGAAATTTATGAACTGATTCGCACCATTCGTGACCCGGAACATCCCAATACATTGGAGGAACTTCAGGTTGTTGACCCAAAACTGATTAGTGTGGATGAGGAAAGACAAACGGTGCGTGTCCAATTCACTCCTACAGTTCCACATTGCAGTTTAACCACACTAATTGGCCTTTGCATTGGTCTCAAACTCAAAAGGTGCTTACCGCGCAATATGAAAGTTGACATATGCGTTACACCTGGATCACACGAACAGGAGGAGCAGGTAAACAAACAACTTGGCGACAAGGAACGTGTGGCTGCTGCGTTAGAAAACACAAACCTCTTAAATGTAGTGGAATCATGCGTAAATGCCTTTGAATGAGTGTTTAATTCCTCTTTTTTTTTTTTTGTGCCCCCCCCTTTTTTAAAAAAAATAAATAAAACAACGACGTAAGAGGGAGTGTTAAACGGGGGGGGGAAATACCTGTTGATATTCACTCTTTCTTTCTCCATGACGTATACGCTTGGTCTTAAAGGTGTGTGAGCGAACCAAATGTATTTGTTCTTATCACGATGTTGTTGTTTCTGAGGTTATGCCACCAATACCGCTGTCGATAACCATTGTTATTGTTGTTGTGTGGTGGAAATGTGTGTGGGATATGCAGTGTTACTGTACTCAGATATAATTGTCTTAATAATTACGATCATAATAATTCTTTTAAGTTGTGTGATGTGCCCACTGTTTTGCATTGCTGTCTTTGCTGCGTTTCTCCTGACACTTTACGAACTTTTTTTTCTTCCTTTTTATTTTCTCTCTTTCTTTCCTTCCGTTATCAATTGTTGATGTGATCCCCCTCCCCGATTTGACGCGCCACGCGTACATTACATCACACGTAATTCGCGCTTATTCGATTATTTACAGCGGGTCACTGAGGTTTTAACCTCGTTTGTTTTTTCTTTTACTTGTAAGAAGGATAGTCTTTTTCTTTTTTTTTAAAAAAAGGAAAAAAGAAAAAAAAATAGACAACAAAGCAGAAACGAGGACAAGGAAAAGGAACAGTTCGTCTTCACTCAGTAACTTTGCTCCTGCTAGGCTTTTCTTTCCTTTTGTTTCCAATTTTTGTTTTGTTGTTGCCATTGTCTGTACATCTCTAGTTTTGTTTTTTTTTTTTTGCGAATACAAAACAAAACAAAAGGAGAATTTTTTTTCAAAAAAGGGAAAAGTAGAAAAAAATAAACAATCAAACAAAAGCAAAAATATAAAGTTACACTCCGAAATTCTTTGTTTCTCTTTTCCTTTTTTTGTCTCACTCCGTCATCCTCCGGTCTTTTCTGTTTGATACTAAACAGGAAGCGGAAGAAGACAATCAGCCGCC
Source organism: Trypanosoma brucei brucei TREU927 (assembly GCF_000002445.2). Classification (NCBI taxonomy): domain Eukaryota; phylum Euglenozoa; class Kinetoplastea; order Trypanosomatida; family Trypanosomatidae; genus Trypanosoma; species Trypanosoma brucei. The sequence goes on along the minus strand of NC_007281.1, from coordinate 202,353 downwards.
GCTGCTGAAGAACAGAAGAAAGAAGAATTTTTTTTTGTACGCATACTTTTTTTTTTTTTACGTGAAATCTATTTTCACAGCTTCCCACTACTTTTCTTAGCTCTTTTTTTTTTTGTAGCCACTTATCACTTTCTCTTTTTTTTTATCTTCTCCGTGAGAAATTTTCGAAAACAAAACAAAACAAAAACAAAATTTAATAAATCTATATATCAACTCCCCCCTCCAAATTAAAAGAAAAAAAACAACAACAAATCAAGAGGAACGAAGAAAAAAAAAAAGAAAACCCGATAGAATTTGCGCTGTTTGAGAGCGATAAAAAAACAAACAAACAGAAAAAAAAGAAAAAAGAAAAAAATAAAACATACAAAAACAGAAATTGTGGTGTGGAGAAATACCAAGGTTGTTTCACCGAGGGCACTTATACAACAAATAAAAAAGAAATATTTTTTTCTTTTTCTTCAATATTAAAAAAAAACAAAAGGAAGAAAAGAAAAGAAGAATTTCGATACATTTAGAAAAGAGTAAAAGGTAAAGAAACACACACACAGACAGAGAGAGAAACAAACACAAACACACACACATACACAATCGAGCACAAAGTACATATAAATATATATAAGTATATATATATATATATATATATTTCTATTATATTCGTAAGCCCTCCATTTAGTACGAGAAAGGAGGAGATAAACGATATAAATAAAACAAAAATAAAGAATTAAAAAAAAATAATAATAACCTGGGCAGAGTCAAGAAAATATAAAAGAAAAAACACAAGGAAGGGAACCACAGGCAGAGGAAAGTAAGGAAAAGGGTTAGAATCAACTGAAGTAGAAGCAATTACATTACACCAAAACACCCTTATCAGGTAAGCGTAAGTGGGGTAGCAGAAAAAGAAAAAAAAAAGAAAAGTCAGAAAAAGACGAAAAGGAGAAACCTCGAAAGAAAAGAAATATCAAAAATTAAAAGAAAATAGGAAAGGTTTCGAGTGAATTCAAACAGAACTCTCGCTTGTTGTCGTTGTTTTTTTTTGTTTTGTTTCCTCCTTTTTTTACCCTCCTTTTTTTCTTCTTCTTAATTTTACTTCCCCAGGGCACAAACCGCAGCATTTGTTGCGTGTGCCACTCATATATATTTTTGTATCTGGGAAGGCCTTGTTTCGATTACTCGCTTTGTCCTTTCATTCTTATTATTGAATTTATTTTCGTTTTTGTTTTTGCGTGTGTGTTTTGTGAGCATAACCACCGCGCAGAGATTTCTCATCAAAACAACAACACCGAACACCTCATTTTTGTCAACAGCTGCGGTGTTACGCATTTTGTTTATTACTTAGAAAAAAAGAGCAGCGTTGATATATTAAAAATTAAAAATAACACAGGAACAACAACTACAACAAAAAAAAGAACTCGACAGTATTTGGTTGCTGGAGACGCGATCGAAAGGGAATAACTTTTCATTTGGCGCTGCACAACCTCAAAAATAGAGAAGAAACGAAAGTAAATAAATAAAAAACGAGAGGCACATCGTTTCTACAGCATTACTGCAATAAAATAAATATTTAGCATCGGAAAAGGAGAGTGTCGTTAGTTGTTGTTTTCATTTTTCTTTGTGGGGACGAGAAACTTGAGCTTTTGTGAAAGCTTCACTAAATTTTGTTTGTTTGTGCTTTTTTTTTAAAAAAACTTCTTTCTGTTGTTGCGTGTGCGTGTGTGTATTTTGTTTTACGTTGGGAAATGATAACTCCAGAAACGGCAGGAACTACTTCCACTGTTTCTCAACCCCAACCAACCAAGAGGGACTCCGGTTCATCCATAGCGTCGGTGCAGCTCACTTCTCCTGCAAGCAGTGAACCACCAACGCAGAAAGGATTCACGGTGGAGGCCGCTTCTTTAACCACTGCAAATGACATTCAGATGGAGAAGGTCACTGGTACCTCATCTCAATCAAGTGAAACTACAGCAGCGCACTGTTGGCCCCTCGTGAATGACGGCGCCGGAGCTGCAGCATCCACCAAGTCGACATTAAACCCTGAGGCGAAAGAATTTCATGTGCCGATGGGTGCTGTTGGCTTCGCAGTCCCTGCTGTACCCAACCCAGTGGATCTGCACGCAATGCTTCAAAACCCCCTCTTGTATTGTCAACCTGCCCCAATGACGCCAATGGCAATGCCGTGGCCTCCGAGTCGTGGTGGTATTGCAAATGATGGGATGATTGCACCTCCAGAGAAGAACGTGGCGGCACGATGGCCCGCGAGTACGCCCAGCGTACGCGTAATGGCTTCACACGACAGCTCCAGTGGTAACAGCGGGAGCACTGCCGCCAATACCCAAAATTCTGTGTCACAATCACCACAGTCACTCACCTCCCAAATCATGCTGGCATTCGCTTCTGAGTGCAGCAATTACCATATTGTCGCCGTTTTCAACCTCGAGTCGCGTACAACAAAGGAGGAGCTGTTGAACATATTCTTTCCCATGAATGCAAAGAAAGCAGAAATTTTGCCGCAACACTTCTCCCTGCGTCCGAATCGACGCGCAGGTGCTGTGTTCTTTCCCTCTAAGGCGTTTGCTGCTGTGGCCGTCGAGAAGTTTAATGATTTTGTGCCTAATGGACAGCACCAGCCACTCCGAGTAATCTATTGTGACCCGGAAGCGCCACCTGCTCAAAGTTTGCCAGTGTCTCCAGATGCAACTCGCAGTGTAACGTCGATGTCAGGCAAGCAAAAGCAGCAACAAACGCAACGTACGCAGCAACAGCCAACATGGGGTCTCTCCTCCTCAGCGAAGCCATGGCGGTTACCTCCAGGTACTGAACTCTACAAAACACACATGGAAATGTGCCGCTTTATTCAGAGCAATTCACACATGAATAGAGCCTCCGGGAAGCACGTCGTCGCGATACACGGTTTGGATCCAGAAGTGGCTCATTCCGTTTTAAGTCAGAACTTTATTCAAAAGGGTGCTGAGTGCTTCGATATGTGGCCCCCTAAATCATGCAGCTTCGCGACAACCCCTATGGCCTGCAGCAGTGTTAGCGCTCTGGTATACTATAATGAAGAGGCGACGGCGATGGAAGCAGTGTCGTTATTTCAGTTGAAACCACCCGAGGGACAGGCGCAACCAATTGATGTTGTTCACCTCAACAAACTGTTTGACTTTCACCCCGGCGGTGTGGCGCTTGCTGGTAACCAGTCAGTTGCTGACGTAGCCGGTGGGAATGATACAAGTGCTACTTACTCTGCGTTGCATGACACATCTAACATGGCTGTGTTGGACGAGATAGACGACTTTTTCAAGAGGACATACAGTGGTCGTGATCTGTTTCTTGTTGGTGTGCACAACCTGTTAGCAACGATGGACAAAAAATCTCTTTTCGCGCTTTTTTCGCGCTATGGAGCTCTCAGTGCAGAAATATTTCCAGATATTGTCCAACTTTCTGGTGGCCCAAGGCGCAGTGGGCTGATATTCTTCGATAAGGAGGGCACTGCACGTGACGCTGCTGAAAAATTGAACGGTTCCTACGCTAAAGGGCAGTTATTCCCCATGGTTGCGCGCTACCTTTCTAAACCAAGCGGCCGAGATCCTGTCAGTGGTACGGCAGCCTCTGAAGCGGCAGTGGAGTCCGGTACGATGTTAAAACCATTTCGGAGGAATGTTGCAAGTGACGTGAATGACCTATGTGCTAGAGTTGGGAATAATGCTCTACTTCGTGAGGTGGTTGAAGAGCTTCATGCCAACGTCGTGGATGTCAATGTGTTAACTGATAAGATGCAGCAGCTGCTTACTAACCCAGAGGCAACAGAAAAGACGGCGGAGCAACTTGCCACAGCGTTAACCGACACACTCATTGCATTTGGGCACCACGCACAAGCACTTTCAACACCACTGGTAAATGCCTTGTTATCACTCCACGAAAAGATGCGGATCCCCCGCAGGGGTGGTAGGGATAATGTGGGAGTGGAAAATGGTGAAGACCCCGACCTGATTATGGGCAGGAACATAATTTTCATTTCGAAGATCGCACGGTCGCTCGTGCACCTCTTTATCAGCAACGACAAACCAGATGAGTCTCGAAAAGTGGCAGCTGTGTTGAGTGCCTATCTCTTCCAGTATTGTTACTTGAAGAAAAGTCCGTATGAATTGGCAGTCAAGATTATCAAGGAGCACGAGGTTGCGCTCAGGAGTGCAAAGGAATTTGAAAGAAGTCGACCGCTATCAACTAAACCCGCCGTCCTGTTTGGAGCGGGGAAGGGTGAAGAGGATGTTCACAAACCGTGCCTCATTCTGCTTGCTTGCCTAGAGGAATTCACGTCTTTGTGGAGGAAGAACAATAAGTCGCGCGCCAAAAAAGATCCGTACCGCAAGGAATACGACCATTGTCTCGAGGGACTGCTGCCACTCGACTCGGCACAGGGTGGAGGAAATTCTTCATTGTGTGCCAGTGCTCGACCAACCCCAAGGCGTGTCATAGAGAAAGTGACACCTGTGAATGCTAACGGTACAAGTAATAGTTCACCGGGTCTTACATATACATCGCCATCTTCTCACCGAGTCACCACTCGTGGTGAACCGATGGACATCAGCAGCTCCCACGATGTCTCAGTGGAATGTGCCTCTCCCCACTCAGCAACGCCCGTTTCGTTACCGCATGGTGACGCATCGACCCCGTCAATGTTCTTCCGCCACTGTGGAAGCAGCGCGGCAATGAGTTTGATCCAAAAACAGGTGCAGCAGCAGCAACAGCATTTGCAACAACAACAGCAACAGCAACATCGTGCGTCACAAGTGAGGCCACAACTTTCTGAAGCAGCCACGGGGCTGGACTCCGCAAAAACGTTTTCAGGTCCACGAGGAGGTGGCTACGCCCCAAGTGTTTACACACAGGCCGAATTGATGGACCGAACAGTATACATCACGAAACTTCCCTCGACACTTCGCCGAGCACAATTTCGTCGACTTCTTACATACTTTGGTGAGCTTAATAAGGTTCGATTGTGCCGTGATGAAAATCAAGTTCCACCAAAGGGGGATATTACTGGAGTGGGAAGGAATGGCTCTGAACTGGGTGCCCCCGCCCCAACGCTGTGGTTTAGTTTCGTGGAGTTTGCGGAACCGAGCAGCTCGAAGGCAATTGTTGAGTACTTCCGCAACGCCACCTTCACCAGTAAACCATTCAGTTTTCTCCTGGACACACCTAAGGGAATGCCGGAGGCTAGCTACTTTACCGTGCAAGACATCCAAAGTTTGTTGAATGTTCGCACAAGCCCGGCCCGAAACCCCATTCATGATCAGTTGTCGCTCGACGCGGTTTTGACGTACTCGTTCCCACCTGTAAGTGTGGTGTGTACTGAGCCCTGCCGCTTCGGAATAGAGCATGGGGAGAAAACTATTGACTCTGCAATTGATGCAAGCCCATTCTCAGCATTTGGTTCCTCTTGCAACATGGGTTTAACACCTGCAGCGCGAATGCGTGTGACGACGAAACCTTTGACAGATGTGCAGCGACATCAACCACCGGTGGGAACATGTGGTGAACAAACGAAAGACGCTGATGCTTCGGATGATGACTCGCTTATTGAAGACATTATGGACAGAGGTGTAAAGTTGGCAGCAGACCGTACGTATGCAAAGGGGTCAAGGGAAATGCCGCATGAGGCAAGCAGACACACGACTTCGTTCGATTCATTTGTAAAGGAAATGTGTGGGAAATTAGGGGAGGCCGATGTGCGTGAGTTCGCGGTATTTGGAGATGTTTCCCAGCAGAGCATGGCCCCCGCAAACGCCCTTCGCGAAAAGGAACCGAACAATTACAGTATGATTTGGGGTAGTCATGCCTTCGGTGAAGTGTTGATGGACGATGGTCGTTAAGGAGGATGCAACGCGCACTATTGCGGCACAACCCATAAGTAAGTGTGTAAATATCTATCAACGAATTGTTTATATGCTTTGGTGGCAAAAAGGAGGAGGGGCACACAGTTATAGAGAGTGTGATACAGCCACATAATTTCCTCATTTTTTGTTTTCCTTTTTTTTTTCTGCTGGGTTGTTTCCTTTACTTGGTTGCTCACCCATGTTGTGTTTTTATGATTTTTCATTTTTATTTTTCTTCTGTTTTCTCCTTTAGATGCATATGCACTGTGTCCACGGGGTGTTTGATATATCAACATATCTATATTTATGTGTGTACGTATATGCATGCATCTGTACCACTCACCCTAAATTTGTTACTTGTTTTCCTTTTTTTTTTGTTAACGTTGTTTGTTGCAGCCATACTTTCTTTCCTCCTCTCTTCATACACCTACACACACATACGCATGTTTACACATGTACATTTGTATAAACATACGTATATATATATATATATATATACGCATTCATATATCCTTTGACCTCTCACCACCCCTTTTTACCTCTTCATGACTTACAATCATGCAGCAGCACTCTGCACGGTGAAGCGACTACGTGAACAGGTGTTGTCCCTGTTTTTTTTTTTGTGTGTGCGCTTTTTTTTCTTTTTTATTTTCGTCCCTCCCTTTTATCTTTCTTATTACGAAGCAAATATGTGGAGTATAGGAGAGAGATGATCAATGAAGCGGGAAAGAACAAACGGAAAAAAAGACAGGAAAAGGAAAGCAAGTGTTGTGAAGGAGGGGAAGAGATGCGCCGGGAGATAAGATGCGTACATAATTTTTTTTTCTTGTAATGTGTACATATATATGTATGTACTAGCTTCTTATCTTCTGTTTAATTGTTGTGTAGAAGAGACTAAAGTCCGGTGGCCACGTCAGGCATTTTAACGTCTCTGATTTATATTGGCAGTGGAAAGAGAAGAAGGTCGCTACATGTGTGTGTGTGTGTGTGTGTGTTTGTGTGGGGAGGAGTGTGGAACGGGAAACCGCCACCAATGCTTGAAGAATGGTCAAGGGAAAAGGAATTGATGTTGCAGTGAGGAGATTGTTTTTTTTTAATCTTTCACACAGCTTTCTCAAAAATCAACACACATCAGTTTTGTGCGTCCCTTGTACGTTTCCTCTACATCTCACGAACCACAATTTTTGTACTCTGTTTTACTTTTTTTTTTTTCTCTGTCGCCTTTATGTCACCATATGAGGTGAATAAACTTTAATCGGTATTGGGTCCCCCTGGCGATTTGTCAGTTGTGGCACACTCCAAACTTTCATTGCAAAATCTTTTAAATTCTTTCATTTAAGGAAAAACATTCTTCCTTTCTTCCTTTTTTGTTCCTATCATTAGTTTTAGTGTATTATGCCGTCTTTCTGGGAGGTGTGCCGCATTTATTTGACTCATGCCATTAGTGTGTGTGTCATTTTTCTCCCTTACACATGATTATTGGCGAATGCGCATCGCGGTTACAGTTTAACTGAAAAAATTTAAAAAAAAAGAACAAGGCTCAACTTTTCCTTGCAAGCGGGGGAAAGAATGAGGGCAAGCAGATTTATACAAATTGGGACACACAATTTTTTATATTAATGCCACTTTTTCGTAATGATGCAACTTATGTCTTGCTCCTTCGACATGCTACAGTGCGTACATATGCTAAAGGAGTTTGGGGGAAGACCACTCGCTTTACCCCATTGTTATCTTATTTTTGTAATGGACGCCTTTTTTTTTTTTGCGTTTGTTTTCTTCTTTGGTTAAACCTTTAAAGCACTCTCTCAGGGATGTTTGTGACACGTGTTGAGATGCCAACCATCGTTTTGACGGGCTTGTGAGTTATCATATTTTTCGTGCAGGTACGACGGTCTTATCCCACATTTATTTTTCATTTGTTGTAACCGCTTGGTGATTCGCCTTTTTATTGGGTTGCAGTAAACTTTAATGCATGGCTTAAAGGAGAAACAGAAGGAGTTATCCTTTAGAACGATTTGGTTGAACAATTTCGAGAGGTAAACCCTATTTATGTTATCAAAATTCGGTAGCACTGTCACGAACATTTCTACTTGGTAAGTGGAAGGGGTAGTAATGGCCACCTGAATGAGCATTCTTTACCCAACCTTTATATTATCTTCACATAAGGATTCCTCCGTGCGGACATAGAATTTAGGGTTTGTGGAATTTTTCTCAGATGTGGGATGGGCCGCTACGAAGTCGCCAGAACCTGCGTACAGTTGCGAAGCTTCGCTCGTCTGGTTGTCCCCTCACCCAATCTGCCATACATCCCACAACTACTTCCCCTTCCGAGGGGGAAACCGCATCTGAAATTCTTCAAGGTCAGGCGTCTGCTGGTTATATCGAAGAGCAACAGTTACCTGCCACCAGCTCTCAGTTGGAGATGAGCGGTGACAGCAACGCAGCCAGTGACAACAATGTGGTTATTATGACGAAGCGGCAACGTGACGACTTGTCTCAAGCTAGCCAGGCTGAGGTTCTGTCTCGTTTGCGCACGGAAGATGCTCAAGGGCCCGCAGAAAACAACGGAGCACAATCTGATTTGGCGTTGCATTCCTGCGACATGGAAGAGCGAGTTGATTCTAGTAAACTGAACCTGAACCACGTTACCGTTAATAAGCATTCTCCACCAGCATCGAAATCCGCCGGAATTTCGCAGCAGAACGATGATGGGGGATGCGGGGCTTCGGAGAACGTCGACAACACCACCACTGCAGCGTCGAAACAGAGAGGAAAGCTTTTACTTGACTCGTCTTCGTCTAATTGCACCCCAAAACAACAGGCCCAACAAGCTGTCACACAAGTGCCGGAATGGGAGCTGTCTCACGAACAAGAGCGTATCTTTGATATTGTCGTAAACCACCGCCGCTCCGTATTTCTTACTGGTGGTGCAGGTACGGGCAAGTCCCACCTCCTTCGTGCAATCATTGCTGCACTACCACTTTCCACCACCTTCGTCACCGCAACGACCGGGTTAGCGGCACTTAATTTGGGTGGGACGACACTGCACAGTTTTTCAGGATGTGGCTTCGTTGACCAACATACCAGCACACATCAAATGGTATATAGAAATGTTCTTGGACGAAAGAAAGCTAGGGCTAATTGGAGAAAGTGCCGCGTGCTCGTTGTGGATGAGGTATCTATGTTGGATGCATGGTTCTTTGACATGTTGGAGTACGTCGCACGGCACATTCGAGGGTGTCGAAAGCCCTTTGGTGGTATTCAGTTGGTGCTATCCGGTGATTTTCTGCAGCTTCCACCGGTAAATAAGCACAGCCCTAAACAAGAAACTCGCCTGTGTTTTGAAGCGAAGTCTTGGCCCCGCGTCAACCCGCTGGTGTGCACGTTGTCTCATCAATTCAGGCAGAAGGATAAGGAATTCTTCTCGCTTCTTAACGAAGTTCGTGTTGGCGCCCTAACTGCCCCGTCTCTTGGGCTGTTAAGCTCATTATCGGTCATTACCACTGTATCGTTTGTCGATGAGGAGAAACTGAAGTTGAAACGGGAGGTAGGAGCTGAAGCTGTTGACATTATTACGGACAGTAAGGGTAGAACGCGACGACAACGTCAGGATGGTTTCACCATCTTGCGTGCGCGCCGTTCTGAGGTTGATGCCATAAACACAGAAAAGTTTGGTGAACTCGACACAGAGATTTACAGCTACAAGGGGGCGCACCGTGGCGAGGGTCATTTCCCATCTGACTTGCCTTCCACGGTATCCGTGCGAGCTGGTTGCCGTGTGATGCTTCTAGCTAACCTGGATCTTAGTGCCGGTCTGGCGAATGGTAGTATTGGAACCGTCGAAAGTTTCGTTAGCAGCAAATTACATCAGACCGCAAATCCTTCGACGAAGGATGACCTGCAACATTTGGCTGACCACATGATGCTACCAGTAGTTCGCTTCGATCACAAAGGTAAGCAGGGGCCAGGAGATGGTGGTGGTGCGGCTGCTGGTCGGTTGGTGGTAATTGAACCACATCGATGGACAATGCGTCAAGGCGACTCTGATGTTAGTTGCAGCATTCAGATTCCTCTTCAGTTGGCGTATGCTATTACTATACACAAGTCACAGGGCATGTCTCTTTCGCATGTGAATGTTGACTTCGCCGGTATTTTTGAGGAGGGACAAGCATATGTGGCCCTTTCACGGTGTACTGACGTGGCGAACCTGGTGATTGAAAACTTCGACGCCCAGCGGGTGAATCCCAACATTAAGGCATTAGCATACTACAGGGCACTGGAGTTTGTCGGCACCGAGCATAGGGAGGCAGAAAAAAAACTTATCGACAACGGAAACAAAATGAATCCTTGGGGTCCATACGATGTTGAGGATTTCGAAGCCTCGGATGATGATAACGGAGGTGCCGTCAAGAAAGAGGTCGTGGAAAACCTTACCTATGACGCTGAAAATATTTCTTGCATGGTAGAGCAATTCCGCCAGAGATACATGCCGCAATACATTATGTTTTCAACTCTGCGCCGACGAGTCCTGTCCAACACGGAAGATGCGGCACGCGTAAAGGGTGCGTTGTTAGTAATGGACACGACGTCGCTACTAGCGTTAACTAACATGACGGGTCCCACATCATTGTATCAAACAATATTTACTGAACGCGGGAACATGATGAGAGTTCCGCGAGTGGTGAAGGAAGAACTACTGTTCTTGGCGTCGACGGATGTTAAGGAAGTGAGCAGCGTTACGACGCCAACACTTCATAGTTTCTGCAGCACTTGCTCTAGCACTCCATGTTCGACTGGTTTTAGCTATGATTTTGTTGAAGTAGTGAGCTGTGCTCTTAGCATTATGGAAAATGCAAAATGTGACTTTCTTTTGGATGAACAGCGTGAGGGCGAGGCTAATTCGCTTCCGCCGGTGATCCAAGAATGGAGGTCGCTGTCTCCACTACTAATGCTAAACTCGTCCCCTGATACGGGTGAAAAGGATGCTCCGAGTGTGATCGGATTCGGCGAGCGCTCTCGAGAGCAGCATCACTCCACATTAATGTTTGCTTCTTTCCTTGTAAGCAGGTATAGCGGAAACGGCGCGGTATACGTTTGCACGGAAACCGTTGAGCTCGCGGCGCGGGCATTAGCCATTGGGTTGCGCGTCTGTTCGATCGCGTATTTATGCAATCGCGCCCGAAGGGTGAACTGACTCTATGCATGGCACTCAGGTGGGACTACCTATTGTGTGTTTGCGGGTCCTTTGAAACCAGGTGTTCATAGATATTCAGTGTGCGTATTCATGTCTAGTTGTTGATACGCAAATGATAAGTTTTTTTTCCACTTTTTTCGTTAGCATATTACCTCCGTTCCTTCTTGAATGGTGGCGTGGAGGAGTTATCTATCTACCTACCTACCTATATATATATATATATATATATATACATTACTTCATCTACGGTACGTCATGCTCTTGGTGTACACACTCTAACAGCTATTTTATATTTTCTGGTTAACAATCATTTGTTGAGTGATTATTTTCCCACACCTTTCCCAGCGTTCACACACCTCTTTATTGTGATGACGCTGATGGTAGTGAAAGGTTGTGGTGCATCCCTGGATTTAATAATCTGTGCCATGAGGAGAATGTGGAAGCAATGCGGTTAAGGTGGCCCCGTTTACAAAAATTTCTATCTTCTTCTAACATTACATTTAATTACGTGAGAGCCGTTTCCGAGGTCAAATAATTAAGGGTTTCGACATCAGCGCTTCATGTCCGAAAAGCTGAGAGCAGCTCACCTGCTGGTGAAATTCAGTGGCAGCCGCAATCCGGTTTCGCGTCGTACTGGAGATTCTACTGCAGATGTGACATACGAGGACGCCATCAAGGAACTGCAGAAGTGGTCGCAACGCATTGCCTCTGGAGAGGTGAGTTTTGAAGAGGCGGCTTCACAACGCAGTGACTGTGGAAGTTACGCTTCTGGAGGGGATTTGGGTTTCTTTTCTAGTGGGGAGATGATGAAGCCGTTTGAAGATGCCGTTCGGGCCCTCAAGATTGGCGATATAAGCCCTATTGTTCAAACTGACAGTGGGTTGCACATTATCAAGAGGCTCGCGTGAGGTGATGTCCATTAAAATTATAGCCAGTGCACATTTATTTATTTTTTTTTATTATTTTGCTTGAAATGATATCATTGAACGATAGATAATAGACAAGACTAACCGTCGGGAAGATGGATGTGTAGGGGCAGATTGATTATGTCGGTGGTTGAAGATATTGTTCAGAAGTGAGGGAAGGTGAAGTTCAATTTGTGTATGGTAGCAGAAAAGAGGAACAAAGAAGTAAGAAGTGCCAGGAGACAAACTGATGCTGCCATCAGACATGTAATCACAAAGGTACATCAACAGCATTCTCTGTTAGCCTCACGCTGACGTGGTTATCTGCCGTTATTCTCCTGAATTGTTAATTATTGTGCGGATGTATCTTTATGGAGGGGAGCGTTAGTCAGGCCTTTGTTGTTAATGTCGCTGAAGTTCCCTTTCCCCGATTTTTGGTTTTCTTTTTGGTAAGTTTCTTACTCTAAATGTGCGTGCGTGTTTGCAGGGTTCCAGTTACGACTATGCCTGGTTAACATTATATCTTCTTCCTCTCCTAAATCATCATCCATGCCCTTATCTGCCTCCTGTATTATTATTATTATTATTATTTCCCCCCCTAAAGGATCAGTTCTATTGAAGAAATGAACCCGCGTGTAATAGCACCTGCAACACCACATGGAAGTGGCGCGTAGGAAAAGTGGGTGAGTGATAACAACATCTGATGTTTGGTGCAGAGTAGTGGTTGCAGCGACTATCCTTGTCCGTAATCTTTTCGGAAAATTTGTTGCCAGTGCGTGCGTTCGAGGGTTTTTACGAGGGGGGGGGAAGCAGGAAAGGTGAAAATTGTTTTCCTTTTTTTTTCCTCCTTTTGTGTGTGTGTGGTAAATAGGGTACTGCTGCGTTCGATGTATTGCAAGTGCGTTTTTGCACACACTCTTTTTTAATAAAAGAGTGTGTGGAAAACTAAATCATGAAGATTCGACGAATCACGGAGCTTTGATGCAGATAAACATCGGTTACTGCGTGTGTATGAATCTAAAGGAAAAAACTGTTATGTCTACATAAATGCGTAACGGCTCTTTGTTTGCAGTTACTGTTTGCTAGTATCAGCGTCATACACGTGGCGTGAGCTACCTTTTGAGGAAAAAAAAATGCGAACACTAGTCCACACACTGCACTCACTTGCCCTGCTCCACATTAGCTGTGTAGATAATTAGTTTTTGTGGGCCACTGGATTTCTTTTTTTTTATTTTTATGAATCACTCTCTTCTGTCAATTACACTAAAGGGAGGGGCTTGTTAGTCATAGCTCTCACACATTCGCTGCAGCTTGGGATATGTTCTCTTCGACATTTAGGCGTTTAGCTATCCGTCCCTTGAACAGGGTGACGATGGTCGGGGCTATGCATGACATACAAGTAGGATTTCTTGACCGTTGCAGCGTGTTCCAATTCACACTCACTTGTACTGTTCTTGACTTTCAAAAGGTAGCGGAGCCACAACCAAAGTCTCCAGGAAGTTTGCCATCGTCTACACGCACGGCTCCAAACCCGAATGGAGAGGAGGTTGAGAAGCACATTAATAAGGAACAGTACACCGTCAGATGTCTCGGAAGTGAGGCTTACACAGAGGCACTAAAAAATTACCTTGATGATGGCTGCATAGTTCGTGTAATAGGACGTTTGAAAACCACTGAAGTCGTGGATGCTGGTAAGAAGCAACCGTTTCCGTGCATCATTGTCGAGCAGGGACGGTGGAGTACCGTTTCGCTTGTGCATTCCTTACGGAAGCAACGGAGAGATTGGCAGCTGCAGAACATACTTACATCAGTCGCTACGTTGGAGTGAAGGGTGTAATTCATAAGACGTGTAATGTTTTTAGTCGTGTTGTTGCCATTGTTAACTTCGCCACTTTGTGGCAGCCATTCCTACGTTACGGCAATCTGACGACGTCAGTTGGTTTTATATGTTTGCCTAGTTCGCAGATTTTTACAGCGATCTTTCCGTTTTGTTTTTTTTTAATTCACTGTTAGGTGGTTCCACAGCGACAAAGGAGGTCACAGGTACATTATCTCAGACAGAGGGCAACTGCTGCCGACCACTCACGTGTTGAATTCCTTATTGTTAAATTTGATTAACTTTTAGCGCACGTTTTTTGGTGGATGTCTCTACTAGTGGCGGGTGCAACAGGTGCGATTGGCCGCCGTGTGGTGTTTGAGGCTCTGCGGCGTGAGGAGTTTATTCGCGTCGCGGCCCTCACAAGGAGTTGCCCATCGGAAGATGTTGCGGCACTTTTCGGTTTTTCGCTGGAGGGCATAAATGGTAACAAGACTGAAAAGGAAGCTTCTTCATTATTAACTAGAGAGCAAATAGCCCGTCTGCACACCGTAACGTTCGATTGGGAGGATTTCTGCCGTTTCTGGGAGGAACAACGAGAGAATGCTGACAAAACTCATAGGAAGACGCAGAGCTCCGCGGAGGTGCGTTACCGCGATATATTCAGCGGCCACACGTACGTTGCCATGTGCCTTGGGACCACTCGCCGTGATGCAGGGAGTGCCACCAAATTCAAACGCTGTGATTATGACTATGTTGTTGCCTTTGCAGAGGCAGTAAAAAGATTTAGTGGTTCAACCCTCCTTAACTATGCGCAGGTGAGCGCACAACTGGCTAACAAGAACTCTTGCTTTCTTTATCCACAAACGAAAGGTCGAGCAGATGCTTCAGTAGAGGAACTTCAACTATCGCGGTTGTCCATCTACCGGCCAGGTTTATTAGACAGGGCGGAGAAAACACGAGCAGTTGAGAAGATTGCGAAATGGTTCGTTAGAGGATTGCCGGTGGAGACGTGCGGTAAGGCGATTGTAATAGATTTCCTGCATTGCAGTGATGTGGTTGCTACTGAGGCGGAGACAAGCACCTCTTCTGTGCACTGCGCTGGAAAGAAACAGGAGTTATCACAACGCTCCGGTGTAGTTTGCTATTTCGGAAACAATGAAATTATCAAGGAAGCTTCTGCTCTCTCCACCCCGTAAGCTAGTGTTCGCGTCACTTAGTCGAAGTTGTGCGTTGTTATGGAGGTTATGAAACATCATGTAATTCTTTAGTCGTTCACATTCGTTTGTAGTAACTTTATTACCCCTTATTGTTATTTATTTATATTTGCTGCGACGGGAGTAGCAACTTGGTGGGTGTGTCGGGTAGTCGCTGCGACTTGCCTTTTTATTGACATAGCCAGCATTAACTTACGGCTTAACAGGTTGTTTACTCACAGGTGAATATGGACATATACCTTCTCAAACGCCCTGTGACACCATATTTTATTATTTCTAACCTGCTTTGAAATGCAATAGTGTGTTTCCTTCCCTCGTTTGTTGGGAGATGCTTTGTCATATATATATATATATATATATATATATATATTCTTTTGTAAAGCTCCTTTACATATCTGGTGCTACGACATTGTCCATTTTGGTTTTGTGCCACGTTTTTTTTTATTTAAACAAAAATGTAGTAGCAGCAACAAGGTTCCGCTCTCCATTTGCGCGAAATACAACTGAGAACTGAGAGTGAAGACGATGCGTAGTGCATATCGTTGCTTCCGGATGAATTGACGGTACCTAATTTCTATGTGGCTCATTCGTCCTTTTATTCCACCGCAGCTTGAAATTAAACTTCGGTACTTTTTTTTTTCTTAATACCGTAAAGCTTGCGGAGGATCCTTTTTGCCGTACTCCCTTTCACTAAATTTTGAATGGTAGTGATTCGTGAACGTTTCCTAGCATCCAAACAAATGTGTGCCGTTTGTTTTATCTTTTGGTACCGCAGTTGCTATTGCGATTGAGGTGACTCTCTGGGATAATTTTCTTTTGTGTGTGTAACGGTACTTGTAAAGTGTGAGGGTCAATTTCTTGTGGCATATGTTGTGTCAGAAGATAAAAATTCTTATTATCCACAGTTGTTTGAGTAAATGAAATTTATGGACTCTCCACCGAATCTTTCACTGATGACATTTTAAACGTTCTGTTGCTGAGTGTGAGGATGTTTTTTCTTTTTTTAATCACCTTCACTGCATAGGATTAACCACAGACACTTTTCTACTTTTCGTAATGGCAGTGACGCTGTTGTGTGTTCTGGAAGATACACTCCTCTGCAGAGTGTTGTGACGAGATGTTGTTTTTTTATAATTTTTACGCGGAAGCATTTGCTTTTTTTTTTTTGTTAGAGGTTGTCTCCCCTATGTAGTACTCGAAAGTGCGAGGTAAATGCAGTGACGCGGTGGTTCCAATCAGAATTGATTCTTCATGACTTCATATATGAAAGTAACGGTGTGTTGGTGCTGGAAATTTTGTCGCTGACACCAGTACGCAACTGCCACCTTGAACTTGTCGTAAACTTCCTTCTCTTTTGACGTTATGATTTTTTTTTTAAAAATTCTGTTGCGTTTTATTATTTTGAAAAATTGAAGAGGAAAAAGTGAACAATGTGCGTGTATGGCGGTGCTTTCGCATTGTAATGGTGTAAAGCACATGTCGGTACGTATAATTGTCCCTCTCCATAACACCCTTCTTAGGTTGAAACGGTTGTGGCTACTTAAAGGCAAGTGAATCTGGCGTAAATAATCACAAATGTCCTGTGCATCTACATTACTAATATTATGAAGACACTTGTGCAACCTCGGCAGGGATATACTACCTTTTTGTGTGTGTGTGTGTGTGTGCCTCTGATCACTATGTTTCATTTAATATTTTCGATTGCCCTCACGCTTTATTCTTTAATTTATTCTTCACTTTTAATACGCAAAAAAGTAGGGGGACAACTTAACGCATTTGTATGGCATCTGTTCATATTACTGGGATGGGGTACTATTTATTAAGGGTGCTATTCAATTCAACAATCATCTATTGCAACTGTTACTTGCGTGTGCGTTTAAGTAATCAGTCTCGAGATGAATCTGCTTTCAATTTCTTTTTTTTTAAAAAAAACAATGTATGAAAGCTAGTTGTAGAGATGTCCGGACATCGTGCCTCAATGCAAACGGACATTAGATCCATTTCCACGCTGCAAACACGTGTGTTGAAACCTTCACCTCCAACCGAAGGCCTTCGAGCGCCCAGACCAAAAGATTTGTACAGTTCCACCACAACTTTTTCGGTACCAACGCAACAACATGGAAGCCTGGAAGAGCAACTTCGATATTTACTGCATGCAAAGGACCAAACTGATAGATCTGTTATTGAAAACGACGTGCAACAAGTTCTGGCAGAGCTGCAACGACGCCGGCGGATGCGAAAAGCCGCTGCCCCGCCAAGTCGCGCCTCATCGGCGTTGTCGGCTGCCGCTGCCCCGCGGCCGCACGTGTTGGCGCTGGTGCAGGCCTGTGAAGCCTCCACTGAAGCCGCCGCGGCGTCAATCCTCAAGTCCTTTTGTATGAACAACTGCACTCCCACTGGAAAAGACTCAGGACTCTCTTTAGTAACGGTGCCACTGGCAGAGTTTCTTCTGAAACAGAAGAACGCCCCCGGGGACATAGATGATGCTTTGAAACTTCTTGACAGCGCCATAGCATCACGACACGCCGGGGCGATGCTACAAGTGGGTCTCTGTCTGCGCGATGGTGTAGGTGTCCCAATTGATTTAACTGCAGCTCTCACATGGGTTGAACGTGCTGCGGATTCGGGTTATGCTCCCGCGATGTACGAACTCGGGGTGATGTATGAAGATGGTGTAGAAATAGGTGGTAAATGTCTACCATCAGATTGGGGTGAAGCACTGAGGTTGTACCGTGGTGCTGCAGAGTTGGGACACACGATGGCGCAGTTGAACGTGGGGAAATTACTTTGGCGGGCGGCAGAAGCGGCGGCTTCTAGGGCAGTGGGTGTGTGTGATGATAATACAGTGGCTGAACTGCGAGGAAAGTCGCGTGAATGGTTGGAAGCAGCCGCTGCATCGGGTAGTGAAGAGGCCACACGGCTTCTCCGCTGTAAGTAAAGAGACTTGCGATGCTGCTCACTAGCGGTTGAGGCGATGAGGAGAGAAATTACTTTTTTTTTTTTTTCAGTCGCTCGCCCACCTTCCTTTTACTTTTTCTAATTACCGGTCGCAAGAGCCGGAGGTAAGAGGTCTGTACGCAATTTCCTCTCTGTTTTTCTTTGTTTTAATGTGCAGCGGTTGTCATTTCTTGCAGGATAAAGACGATGATATCCTTTCTTGGTTCGCATTTGTGCACTGAAGCCGAAAGTTGTGGAAGCAGTTCCAACAACCTCGTCTTTGTCCGCAAAATGAGAATGTTTTCGTGTATTTGTTTAGTGCTTTGGAACTGCATCACAAACGAGTTTTGAGGAAGTTAAGCAAGTTTCTCCTTTTCTTTTTCTCCTTACGTGACACACTGACCGTGCAATTTGATTGACTTGTCACTATCGATGTATCACAAAGATAATATATATATATATAATATGCGTGTGTGTTTGTGTTCTTCGTCTTCCTAATTTTTGGTGAGGCCGCTCTACTCATACACACTTCTACTTGTGCCGTTAACTTTTATTACTCCCGACTGAGCACTGCCGTTATCTTCCTACCCTTTCCCGCAATGCTTACCGCTGCCTCTACACATTTTTTTTTCCAAACTGAAGGAGCTATATTTCTTTCTTAGGTCGCGTGAGCTTATCGCATCCAATAAAGAGATCATTAGGAAACAGAAAAGGGGCGAACAGTTTTAACGGTATTTTTTAATAAGAAGTGAGGGGTGTGAAAGGGAGTTGCTTTAAGCGAACCCCACTAAGGAGGTGTTATCCCACTTCTTACCTTGATTCACTGTTTGTTGAAACGGGTGACTTGGGATTGTTTGGATACCATCACAACGGAGGGAAAATAAGCTGGTTTCCAAACCTTTTGATTTGAAAACTGGAGTGTGAATCAGCGGAAATGATAACAAAAAATTCCATAATCAAAGAGATCAAGCTGTTGCGCCACCGGCACTGGTCGGCGTGGCCAATTATCTGGCCATTCGTACCTCTCTATGCCGTGATATTCACGTTGCATCTCAACCCGGAGATTGCGTGGGACCGTACGACATACCTTGTGCACGGGACGTACATCAACTTCTTTCATGCTGTTTGTATACCTATCGTAATATTTTTTCACGGGCTGCTCTCACTATTTACGATATGGTCTGTGCGGTTCCGATCACTTGTTCAGTTCCACTGTGTACCCCCAAAGGAGGTCGATACTGCCACGCATGTTTACGTTTGTACAAAGGAATTCAAGGGTGAGTCAGAGATTGTGCCTTTGGTTCATGCATCGAGTGATCACCCGTGTTGCTTTGTGTTTCAGCAACGCAAATGGAAATTGGATGCGGTAACGGAGCAATTTGTGAAGCCTCGGTTTCCAACAAAGGACAATCTCTCCATGTATTTCGCATGGGAGGGACTTGCTACAACCGCTGACCGCAGTAAGCAACTTGACATGTTTGGGCGAAACGAGACAGAGGTGGTAATACCTGACTTCCAAACACTTTTGGTGGACCACGCGCTGGCACCGTTTTTTGTGTTTCAAATGTTTTGTGTTCTTCTTTGGTGTCTGGATCAGTACTGGTACTATTCCCTCTTCACCGCTGTGATGCTGGTGGCTATGGAATGCACCATTGTCATGCAACGGATCAGAAATATGAAAACATTGCGCAGCATGGCCGAAGTGCCTGTTCGCCAGGTGACGGTACTGCGTGCAGGGAGGGAAGTGAGTGTAAAAACAACAGAGCTTCTACCAATGGATTTGATGGTAGTTGATAATAACGCACCTTGTCCTGCTGATGTTATTTTGGTCCGCGGCACATGCATTGTGAATGAGGCAATGCTTACGGGTGAGTCGACACCGCAGTTGAAAGAGGCAATTGACGCTGCGAATCTTCCACTGGAGATGAAGAAGCATGCGCGTCATCTTCTTTACTCAGGCACACAGCTACTGCTCAGTAACGGTCCGCACGGCCAGAGCGACACAGAACGCGGAAGAGCTTTGGCTGTTGTACTCAAGACGGGATTCGAAACTAAACAGGGAAAGCTTCTGCGCACCATACTTCACAGCCAGGAACGGGCCAGTGAAAACAATGGGGAGGCTTTTGGTTTCATCGGACTGCTTCTTGTCTTTGCGTTGATGGCTTCTGGCTACCTCCTCAAGCGTGGACTCGAAGACCCCAATCGCGATCGGTGGAAGCTTTTTCTTGCGTGCATTCAAATTATCACCGCTGTCGTACCACCTGAGCTTCCTATGGAACTTACACTGGCTGTCAACACTGCCCTACTTGGTCTTGTCAAACAAAACGTATTCTGTACTGAACCATTCCGCATTCCATATGCTGGCAAAGTGGACACATGTTGCTTTGACAAGACTGGGACTCTCACCACAGATGAAATGCTCTTTAGTGGTGTTGACATGGCAGATGGCAAAGGTCTTTTGAATACACTCAAAACAGTTCCACCCAAAGCCGAATTAGTACTAGTCACATGCCACTCTCTACTTCAACTTGAGGGCACGGACACAGTCGCTGGTGATGCTATGGAAAAGGCGTCCCTCGGAGCCCTTGGCTACAGGGTAAACATTGATGACACTGTGGTGTACGACCCACCGGCTCAAAAGGAGGACGTCAAAGGGAAAAGTACCACCGGTAGTAGTAAGAATGAAACCTCTGGCTCAAGCAAGTCCCAAAATCGAAAAAATAACAGCGGTTTCGAAAAACAATACAAAATACTTGTAAGGTTTCCGTTCCTGGCTAACCTGAGGCGTATGCCATGTATTGTAAGTGCTCCGGACGGAAAGTATGTTGTGGCTAAGGGTTCGCCGGAAGCCATTGCTCAACTGTGTGAAAGTATACCTCCGGACTTTCATTCTGTAGCTAATGCACACGCCATTAAGGGCTATCGCGTTATCGCACTTGCGTATCGTCCCCTTAAGGAGGAAGAGCGGTCAAAGGAAGCCATTCACAACATGGACCGAGAGGATTGTGAGAAGAATTTGATATTTGCTGGACTTGCTGTTTTTCAGTGTCCACTCAAGAAAGATGCCAAAGACACTATTGAAATGCTTCAGAGTGGAAGTCACCGTTGTGTTATTATTACGGGCGACAGCGTACAAACGGCTATATCGGTGGGACGGGACGTAACAATACTAAAGTGTCGCCAACAACTTGTTGCCAGCAGTATGAAAAAAAAGGGCAATGGAGAGGACGAAGTCGATGATTGTATTGTATGGACCGATGCGGCTACAGGGAAAGAGGTAAACCTTGATCGTCGCAGCATCCTTGCGAAAACATTTGTACAAACAAGGCGGCACAAAGTTCCTTCGGATGATGAGTGGGATCTCTGCGTAAATGCGGAGTCAATACCGACTACGACTTTGGCTACCCTCATTGCACAATACAGCGAACACATAGCAGTGTGGGCCCGTTGCGCACCCACGCATAAGGAAGATATTGTTACTGATCTTAAGCAAAAGGAACACATGGTGCTTATGGCGGGTGATGGTACAAATGATGTTGGCGCCCTCAAGCAGGCGCATGCGGGCATAGCCGTTCTCAACGCCACGTCGATGGACGCGTCCCAAAACGTTGGAGGCAGCGGAGAGCATAACTCTAACGAGCCACACAATGAACCTGATGTCCCCAAAGATCATAAAATTCCCCCAGGTTTTAAGTTGACGGTCGTTCCTCCGGCTCCATCGGCTGATGCACCGTTCATGGAGCAGGTAAGGCATAAAATGGCCCAAGCCCGTCGCAGGGCGGAAATTGTTCAGATCGCTCGCTGGAACAAACAACTGGAGGAGAGCAAAAAGTCGAGGAAAACGGCAGAGGCAGGAAAGGTTGCTTCCCAACCTGAGATGAATGCTCCCGCTTCTGACTTTCTTATGGAGTCCATTTTTAACGCTGACGATGCGGATATGGGTGGAGCACCGCAAGTTAAGTTGGGTGATGCTTCCATAGCCGCTCCCTTCACGTGTCGCTCCAGGGCGCTGACATCCGTTTGCGATATTGTCCGCCTCGGTCGTAGCACACTCGTAACAACGCTGCAAATGTACAAGATTCTCGCTCTTAACTGTCTCACTTCTGCGTATTCGATGTCCGTGCTGCAAATGGATGGTGTGAAGCACGGTGAAAGTCAAATGATTCTGTCAGGTATTATTCTCACAGTTTGCTTCCTGTGCATGTCGAAAAGTCAACCAATGCCCACACTCTGTCCTCAGAGACCGATCACGAAGGTGTTCCACCCTTACATGATGTGCACCATTTTTATGCAGTTTGGCTTGCACTTATATAGCATGGTGGAAACCGTGCGGTTGGTGGAGGAGGCAGATGCGGAGGGCGTGGCAACGATGAGGCAAGCGGGTGCTGAAGGGGAGTTCAAGCCAACTTTACTGAATTCGGCAATGTTCTTACTCACCACACTTATTGGTGGTGTCACATTTGCTGTTAATTACAGGGGCGAGCCTTTCATGCAGAGTATCAGAAAGAATAGACCAATGTTCTACTCGTTGGTCGTATTGGCTCTTGCTGTCTTTTACTTCGCCTCAGAAATGGATCCTACCTTAAATCAATCGTTCGAGATTGTAGCTTTCCCCTCTAAGGAATTTCGCGAACGCTTTCTTCAAATCCTTCTGATGGATGCTCTCGGCTGCTTTGTTATCGAAGGATTGAGTCTGAAACTTCTGACGGAGTATGATTGAGGTTATTATGGTGCGGTAATTTTTTCTTGGCATTTGTTTGGCAGGTACTCTCACGCAGGGTTGATGCTAGTACCGTAGGGTATCGCAAACACGGCGGGGAGAGAAGAATGCATTGGCAATGTTTGTGTGCATGTGTGTGTTTGTGTGTTGTACCCACGCGCCCAAATGATGAAATACACATCAAAGGAGTAAGTATGGTTGACACATTTGTGTTGGCATTCGCATTATTTGAATGAGAGATTAAAAAAAACAGGAAAGAAGGAAAGAAAAGACGTCCTAACGCACATCGCATCGATGATGAAAGTGGAACCGTGTGCTGTTTGTGTAACGGATTAACTGATTCTCTTAACCCTTAACTACCCTCTCGTTCTCTACTTTACGTTTGATGTGGTACCTGTGTTAAAACAGTCCAACCGTGTGTCAATCAACAGCTACCCGTTTTTTTCCTTGTGTCATCTTTTTTTTTTTTACAAAAAAAAAAATTTGAACTACTGGAGTAGTGCTGGTAAAGGAAGAATTAAAAAGAGAATAGTACCACAGACATGGAGGGGAAGAGTGAAGCCACTGTTCATGCATCTTTTGGTGAACCCGGCTCACCCGCTACGGACGTGCAGAATCAAACGCGGGGTCCCACACCAAACAGGGAAGGTATGTGTTCCGGCCCCTCTGATGATTTACCAAAACCACTCAGTGTACCGGAGTATCTGGAGACTCATGTAATGGCCGTATTGACGGAAGGTTTAGAGGATCTCTGCCGCCTTCGGCCCGCTAATCCAATAGATCACTTGGCACTCTTCCTTCTTCGTCACTCTCAGAGTAACACCGCAACAGAAGTTGATCCTAGAAATGTAACACCGGTGGAGGCACCGAAATCCGATATGTGATAAATTGCCGTGGCTGCTGTGTTGTGCCCAGTCTTACACTTTTCTTCCCTCCTTTTTTTTCATTGATGTGCCTGTACTCTTCGTTGCCTGCAGACAGTTTTTTCTCTCTCCCTCTTCCTTGTTTGATCTGTCAAATCCAATGACGCAAAAAAAAAACCACTTATGCGTTGTTGTTGTTCCACGTCGGCATGAACCAGCGATGAGGAAAACACTCGCCCATCTTTTGAACGTGGTGTGCTGCGCGGTTTGACTTGATCCCCTCACAGTAAAAATGTTGCTTACTATTATTTAATCGGTTGTGAGTACCAGCAATCTTGCTTATGTGTCTGTCTTCGTGTGTTTAACGTTCCCATTGTTTTTG
This sequence comes from Trypanosoma brucei brucei TREU927, assembly GCF_000002445.2. Lineage (NCBI taxonomy): Eukaryota > Euglenozoa > Kinetoplastea > Trypanosomatida > Trypanosomatidae > Trypanosoma > Trypanosoma brucei. The sequence goes on along the minus strand of NC_007281.1, from coordinate 178,446 downwards.
TTGTGTGTAGAAGGAAGGAGGTGAGGTGCGCATACAGATGCAATGCGCGCTGCCAGACTGTCTCTGCGCCCCACGATATCTCTATTGGATTTTGTGAACCGCCACGGCGCTTCAATTCGTTCTGACCGGCTGCTATCGGACAAACAGCGAAGCGTGGCACTCATATCGAACTCGGATGTCATTTATGACAATCTCGCCACTGAGGAGGCACTTCTTCGTGGTGTCGTTCTACGGCGGCAGGAGGCCCTTCTCCTCATGTACGTTAACAAACCTTGTGTGGTTGTCGGGCGCAACCAAAACATATTCTCTGAAGTTGCTCTGCGAGCAGCACATCACGATGGCGTGAGCATTGCGCGCCGCAACTCCGGTGGTGGTGCAGTTTACCATGATTTGGGAAATGTCAGTTTTTCTGTGTTCACTCATCGTGACACTTATGAACCGAAGCGATCTATTCAGCTGTTACGCTGGCACCTTTGCCGAGAATTCGGGATCGGCCCCGAGCGAATAACAACGACGAAGAGACACGATTTATTTCTCGACGAAATGAAGATCACGGGTTCAGCAATGCGCGTTCAGAGGGATATTGCTTGCCATCACTTTACATTATTGGTTTCCTCGTCAGGTAGTCGGTTGGGTAAATACTTGAAGCGCGAGGGGGATTACATATCCTTCACCACGGCGGCTGTGGGATCTGTCTGCTCGCGCACGACAACACTAAAGGAAGCCGGTGTTCTGACCGATTCGGCAAGCGCAGACCCCGTTAATTTCATCTTAAGATCCATGGCGGGATTCTTTGTTGAGCACTCGTGGGATATTTTGGCGCATAAGGCTCCATGGGAGACTAACCCTCTGAACTTTGGCGATAACGTGGACACGGTGGAGTCAAAGCGAACTCGCGAATGCAGGGAAACTGCTGCTGTTTTTACGCTGGACACTACCAAAGCCATAGCGGACGGAACGGTGATGATCGATGGTGAAAACAGACGTCCCTGCGCCGGGGCATCCAAAACAGTGCGCGAGGAATGTGTGCGTCTGCAATCTCTTGGTTGGCTTTTTAACATGCCTAAGTTTGAAACGCGCGTTGCGATCACATTAGCGGACATCCTTGCATCGGAGGAGACCTTCTCTAAACATGCAGCTCTTCCCCCTTCATTAATAGCGTGGTTATTACAGTCGTGCACACGTGTGGACATTATCACACTCATTGAAAATCGCCGTGTGACATCCATAACGGCTTATTGGATAAAACAAGGGGAGCCGGCGCCGGAGCAGCCATGGTTCTCTTGCCTGCTTCGGTACTTAGTTGAGGGCAGGTACGTTGATAACGTATTTGCTGATATGGGGGGGAAATGTTCGGTTTTGGCGGCGGCAATTGATTTGGAGTGCTCACAAATTATTAGTGGTTTGCCCGCTATTATTTCCCAGCTTTCTGCTGGTGGTTCCAGAAATGGTGAGGCTGTGGGCTCTGTAATCTCTTTGGCGGAAGAAAGAGAACGCAGTCACGATGTCATCCAACGTTTTCTACAAGCTGTGTTGGATGTCTGGCGCCGTAAAAACGTCTTCTACCCCATAAGTTATTAAATCATTACTACATTTTATCGTTACCTGGAGATTGTCGAACTGCTGTCCCAGCAGAAAGAGCGAAAAAAAAATAATAAATTTCCTTTGTGGTTTGATATACTTCACGTTCACACTTTTTTACTTGATGTCTTATCTATGTCCCGTAGTTCTCTTTTTCTATTGTGCGGAACTTAGCGGTGCGAGGGAAACTGAAACTACAAGGCTACAGAAGGGAAAAGGCAATTGGTAGAATTAGTAGGGCAAGGAATACAAAAATAGTAAACGACTGGTGAAGAACTCTATTCTTCTAGCAGTGCATGAAGCGTGTTACTTCACATATTTCGCGGTTTTTACCACTTGTGTTGTCGCAGCGTGGCTTGTCGACTTACGCATCACCTCATGTCTCGTCCATGCGTTACTATGGAGCTACAAAATGTCTTTTGGCTTCCACACCAGACACTCCCTCCTTTCAGTGCGGCGAATGCGGTAAGGCTTTTCGTCTTATAAATGCCTTAAATCATCACATTATGACCAAGCACGCAGGGAAGGCAAAGGCTATGATGAACAAGGGGGGTAAGTTGGAGGAAGTAAACCCTGAAGAAATAAAAAACAAACCGCAAGGGGCAATGTCGCAACCAACATCACCGCCACCGTCATCTTCGACGTCCGGTACGGAGGCCGCATCAACCTCACCAACGCATTCAAGCTTTCCCGGAATACCGTTTTCACCCGTGGGTGGCATAGGGCTCGTTGGAACTCCAGTAGGTGCTGCCTCTCATGTCGTTAATACTACTACCACTGCTGCTAATTCTGCTTCTGGAAATGCCCTTTCCGACGAGAACGCGGACAAAAAAACATTTGTCTGTACGATTTGTCAGAAAACATTTCGGTTGGAAGCCGCCCTTCAACACCATTACCAGGCGAAGCACAACATGGAGATGCCGACATCATCTTCAAGTTCTGGCGGCGCCAGTGCTCAACCAGTGCTGCAGGGTGGCGCCACTACAGCAGGTGTTGGAAGTGTGGGTTTTTCCCATACTGAGGAGGAAACTGGCAGATCAGCCATGGGAACACAATATGTTCACAGTCAAGAAACAATACTCCCGCAAGCCCCGCAATATCATCTTGATGTCGCGCCGAACGCACCTGAGGAGGGTGAAGTGGCTGCACATTGGCGTTGTGTCAATCATTGTGTTATGTTGGGCGTGGTGCAAAACATTCAGGAAGGGTTTGTATTTGAAGACAAAGTTCTCCAGTTTACACTCATCACAGACTTCGAGGGACCCTCTCCTGGGGACCCGGATAAGGACTTTCATACAGTTCGTGTGTTTGATAGCGATTATAGTTCGAGGGTGAAAGAGCAACTCCGTGACGGTGAGTGGTTCCTCGTCACTGGCAGACTGCGCATGGTGCCTCAATATGATGGTTCCATGCGAAAGTATTACCACTATCCTGTCATACAAGTACACCCGGGCTGTGGGTCAGTGTTGAAGGTGTGAGAAGCAACATGGTGTTAATCTTTGCAGTTCTTAAGCACTATATGAACCATTAACTTCTAAAAGGAGGCTGTGAAAGATTTGACAAAACCGGTCACTTAACAATGGGGTCAGAAAACTGAGGACAGAACTCTACAGTTTGAAGAGTGTGAACTTACACGCCATCACGCTGCACTGTTGTTTATTTGCCTTTCTTGTTGTTGTTCTGCCCTTGGGCATCGTCGTATCATGTTTCTTTGCAACACACTGTCGTATGTACTAGTCTCCTCCCTTGAACCACATCGCTTTTTATTTTCGTATGTTCATAAGTGACCAAGCGAGAAAGGGAAGAGCGTTGCGGCGACGGTAAAAAAGTTGTTTAAACCGAGGGTCGGTGGAGGGTTCTAAAGGCGTGCAATCAAATAGCGATGGGTCCCAAAAAGGCTGGTGGAGGTGATTCCACGGCAACGTTCCCTCTTGCACCCGTAGGGACGTTCGAATGCAATGCTCGTTGCTGTTGTGTTGTCGGTAAAGTTGTTTGGGTGGCCGAACTTAAAGGTGGTGTCGCTGTGCACAATGCACAAGACGGCCAACTGTTGGAGCGCATTGCCGTTGCCGAAGGTAACAATCGCGTGCACTTCAAGTGTATGGTATTGGTAAACCATGAATTGTGGGCAGGAAGTTCTGAAGGTGTCGTTCACATATTTGAGGCCACCAGGAGACGGTGGAAACGTCAAATTGCAATTATGGGTACAGGCACTGCAGCGCCCATAACAGCATTAATCTTTGATGGGCACTCGGTCATCGGTGCCTCTGAAACAGGTAGAATAGTCCAATGGAATCCAAGTAGTAAAGCTCAGATGATGGCTTACACCTCCTCAAGCCCTGCTGCAGATGTGACAGTTTTTGCTGGTTTGATTATTAGCGGACATGGCGATGGGTCGCTTCGAGTGTGGGATCCTTATAGTGGCGAGATGGTGGTCGAACACTTGAAGGACAACTCTGACGTTACACGCCTCCTCGTCGAACCTACAACCTCAACCCTTTGGGTGGGACGTAGGAGTGGTTGCATTAGTGTGTATTCATTGGATGCGGAATCCGAGGAAAGGAGGTCATTGGAACCTGTATTGTTTACTCTGAAGAGCCGGGTATTGATTGGAAAGGAAGCTGTCACGTCGTTGCAGGCAATCACTGGGAAAGTGCTGGTAACAACACACTGCAGAGTGGTTGCCGTAGTTAATGCTCATACATACGAAGTGCTAATCCGCGTGAATGGCGCCCACGACGCCTTTATCTACGGGGCGGCGCGGGTTTATGTTGCGGAAACAGTCCGCGCATGGACGATTGGAAATGATAGTGTGGCTCACATATGGGATGTTGCTGGTTACTACGTGCCATCGCAGTCGACACCGGCGATGGGTCCGCATGAACAAGAAAAAATTGTGGAGGATGCCAAATGTTTACTGAGTTTTGAAAACAGCAAACTCGCAACCCGCGTGGCTGCCGCTGGAGTGACCGTTACAAAGTTACAAGAAGAGCTTCAAGCCGCGCGTAACGAAGCGCAGGAGTTGCGTTTAAGGCTAGTAAGTGTAGATGATTTAGAAAAAGAAAAGGAGGTTGAAATCGTGTCATCAAGCACTCGCATAAAGGAGCTGGAGAGCGAAGTGAAACGACTCAACAAGGAATTGGCCGACGCGAACGCCCGTGCCGATGGCGCTGAAAGACAGTTTAACATGACCCGAAATGACCTGAACAACGCGGCAACGGAAGCCTCAAAAGCGCGTGCGGACGTCTCTGAGAAGATTAAAGAGAAGGCAGATGTGGAACAACAGTTGGCGGCCAGGAACACAGAGAAATTGCACTTGGAGAGGCAACTGAGGGACAAATCGTTGGAATTAGAGCATGTCCGCGGGGAATATGATCGCTTACACAGAGCGACAGCACAGGGATTGCAAACTAAAGGCGTCACGGACGCTTATAAGTTTTGTTCGTCCCGTGACGGTGGTGTCGCATTAAGCAACGAACTGGAAGAACTACGAAAGAAGAATGAGCTGTTAGGGACACTACTGAGTTCCATGGAGTACACACTTCGACGCAAAGAAGAGGAAGAACGAGATATGGCAGTACTGCTAAATGGCTTCCGTCGCAAGCTAGCAGACAAAGTTGTTGATCCTCATTTGATTGCCCTTTTAAACGCGACAATGTTGAACAATCCCGACAAGTTCTACATTAGCGATGATGAAGGCACCAAGTCTGCACTTCTTGAGCGCAATGGGCCTCTTTCACGTTACTTGCAGTCCCTGCGTGATTGCGATCCGGATGTGTATGAGCAGTTACTCGCGTACCTGCAGCACCCGTTGGCAGGATCAACAAATGATCCTATATATGACAAACTTATGCTGCTTGCGCGAGATGAGGGTGAAACTGCCGAAAATTTCTCCTTCCTGAAGAAAACCTTGCCTATTCTCCTGTCATCTGTGAACTTTATGAATGCCGCCAGTGGTGTTGAGACTGGTGATTTCCACCCCACACCAAGTGGCACCATTACAGCGAAGCAAATGGATGAAACCCCTGGAAATGCCCTTAACACCGTTGTTGGTTCCATTGTGGATGCAACTACGAGAAATTCTTCAGAAAACAAACCTTCTGTTGAGGATCCACTCTTCGGTGTGCTCAAGAATCTCCAACTGTTCGGCGACATAAACATTCTCACTGGGCAAACGAATCCTTCCGCTAACGACGAAGCCTACCTAAAACAAGTACGCAATACGTTTGAATTTATTCTACAAACACGAAGTAGTCTTGTTAAACAGTTGGCACTCCTTTCAAAACGTGTGGCTAAAGGACTTCAAGTAGTTACAGCGCTTGCCAGTAAGAACACAAGGGATGGCATAACACAAGGGGGGAGGCCGGTTTCTTTTAATGCCAGCGGCGGTACGAGCAGTAGAGGAAATAGTTTGGGCGCCGTTGCAGTTGGTATTTTGGAAGAGTTAAATAGTGTGGTAACAGTTATTGTGTCATCGTTCCTCACACTCAATGAAAAGCAGCGTGTGGGGGTTGGCACACAGTTTTGAGAACACTCACATACGTGGGGATTCTTATAGATTATGAAAACGGTCTAACTGGCGATACAAAAAAAAAGAAGAGATTGCTTATAGAGAGGTCATTTGTGGAAGGAAGAAACTCACGGAGTTTGGGTTAATAAACAAATAGTAATAATAGAGCAATGAAAACATATGCATACATTTATTGTGTACTTTAGTTTTTTTTTCCGTATGTGCGTGTTTTTTGTCATTTTTTGGCAAGTTAGAGATGGTTCGGATAAAACATTGATCTAAAAATGAGCGCGTGTCTGAGTAACAGATGCACTACTTTAGTGATTATTCGACGTAAGTAGTCGGAAGACATACAGAACTTCGATCGAAAGAAAGAAAACGGTTATTTAAGTAGCTTCAGCGAGCTGACTCCATCCTCAGATATTACCGATTTTGTATTCGTGAAGCCGTCGAGTGGAGAACGTAGGGTGAGGAGGAAGTAAACATTGTGCTAAAATTACTCCCTTTTCTCTTTCTGCTATAGACGTATTGATAGTTTTGACACTTTCATTTCCTTTGGTTTTCGACTTTCCTCTACATGCATGTGGTAGTTCAACCACGTTTAGAATTTGAACTCTTCCCTTTCTTTATTACTTTACTTCTGCAGCATATCCTAAGAATGTTAAAAAGAAAAATGAAAACGTAATGTGCGTTATACTACGTATTACAAGTTACTGACGCTTTCAAAGCATTTTCTTTATTCGTCGCTAACCTCACAGCACCCTGAAGTTAAGGGTAGGTGTGCCTGGGAGGTAAAAAAATTCGATTGTTGAGGGTTTCATTCGCAATAACCGGGTGGGCAAAAAGAAAAAAGGCCGTATGCTGGGAGTTTTCACGTACGAGGATGCGGCAAATACATGAAATGATTGTGTTGGAGTTTGTGGCAACCTGTTAGAGTCTTCGTGATGTTCTTCACCTTGTAATCGCTGAGGGACATTATGCTCAATGGACTAATCGAAAATAACGGGCAAACATCCCCATACGAATTGCATGTGACACTTCTGTTGGGCGACTGGGTATCGGCAAGTTATCCGGTTTCTTTTATTTTCGTTCAGGCGGATGGTTACGTTGTTATATATATATATATATATATATATATATTCTTGTCCGAACACACTGTGTCCCTTTTCAATCGCAGTAATAGCGTTACTTTTTTTATACAAATGAAGGGGAAAAAACATCCACCCTTGTACTGTTTGTTGAATTCACATTTGCTTCCGCTCCCTTTTGATGTAGCACTCACAAGGAAGGAACAATACCGAATATCAACTTCTGGAACCGTGCAAAGCTTCTATAGCTGTTATTAAACTTAGTGGACAGGAAGGCCGAGGCGGAGGCGAAAAAAAGGCAGGGGAGAACTTGCATCTGGGAATAAATTTAGTCAACTCCTTATTGAATACCCATTACTTTGTTAGCAGATTATGAGTTCCAGCTCTTCTTCAACTTCAACCGATGTTGCAAACAGTTCCGGTAGTGACAATGGTGATGATTCGGTTTCTACACAATCCAACCGCAGTTCCTCTTCAGACTCCGTGTCCCTCATCTCCTCTACTTGTTCCATCACTGACCGCATAAGGGAAACAGGAGGGGGTTGTGGTGATGCGGTAGCAACGGAACGCTTGGAACGGGAACAGCGACTCCGGAGGTTACTTTCACAGCGCAAGGTCGGAAATACGGTGCCTTTGCATGACGGAAAAATTGCAGAGCCTTTCTCTATGCGGAAAGGTACATTGGACCCGGATGACGGTGTAATTCTGTCCACTTTCTCCAACGCTCTCCTGTTCCAGCGGCTTCTCTCAGTTCTGTCGAGTTCAGATGCCCTAGCGCGTTCGCAGAGCTTCGATGAAGTGTTGGCTGTAGCGAACCCAATCTTCTTCCGCAAACTCAAAGCTCCTTTAGGTGAAGGCTCGACCGAAGCATCGCAACCGCAACACTTCAGACCTGTAGTGCATAGTGAATGTGCACAACTCGACCGCAGTGGCATAGTGGTACACCGTCGTAAGCGTGAGCGACACGGTCACTGGGTTGCGGCAGGGGAAAAGAAGTCCGCAATGGGAGATTCTTCTGGCGTGCGCACGATGTCAACCTCTTCAGGTCTCATCCAAAAGTCACATGCGCAGTGGGAACGGTACCTTACGAAGGAGTTGCAAGAGGAAGGTGTTTCCCTCCAGAGCTTCAGGCAACAGCGCCAGGACGATAGTTACTTGGAGAAGCAGAGATTTCTGGAGCGCTCCCAGTGGGCTGAATACCAACATGAACTACAGGTGGATGCACGACGAAGGGAGCTGAAGGCAAGCCGTGCTATTCGCCGTGGCGAAAGTGAGATGAACTAATTGCTTTGTGTTCATCACTTAAGATTTGTAAACGCACCTCTCCCACATCTTCCCCTGGAAGTTCGTGTAAGTTGTCCGTTTTTCTGGGCAGTACTTCCCATTTTGTGCGCGAAACCTTGTGTATTCCGAACAAAACATAACAGTACTCCAGGGCTATTTCTCTCTCACCAAACGCCTGTATTTTGTGTCTCCAAGGGTTTACCTCACCACTACCCGTAAGCACATACCTAGGGGCGTATCATTGCTGTGATGGGACATTCAGCAAAAATTACTAGAGGTGGCGACAAGAATCGTGTCAACCAGGGTCGACGCGAGGCTAAAATGCGCGCCCAAGGAGCAAAGCACCACACAGTTTCAGCCAAGGAATCAATCGAAATAAAGCGCGCACATAAGAAAAACACCCAGGCCATAGCGATGGAACTGCGTGCAAAGTCAAAAGCGCAAAGTCATGCGATTGTGACCATGGCACCTAAGGTAAAGGGACCAGAGGCGTAGAGCCATCGGCGCGGTAAAAATGAGGGCCACTTGCAATAAGTTGATGTCAAACAATGGGTGGGAAAGACTGAGCAGTGGGAATGCCACTGTGGACGTGGTTGTAAGGGGATGCAAGAGTATGCTTGGTGCCAAATATTCTTTTTTTTTTTGACGTAACTTTTCCCTTTTACAATTTTGACGATGCTACCACTGTATATTTGCCACGGATTAATTGCCAGTCGGCAATGACACCGTTCGTACCTGTTCCTGCACTTCGTTACCGTATACAAATGCATTCTTATTCTTTTAATACTCTTTTTTTTTCAGGTGGGTGGTGTTCGGGGAAAGCTTTCGAGGATGCACTAAATACATATATATGTATGTTACAATGTCGGATTGTTTGTTCAAGGATTGGTTTAAAGAGAAGTGCACCGATGTATTGTTGCACGCCGTGTTCTTGGCATAAGGTTTGTGTTTACATCGGAAACACATGTTCATACCATCAGGTGGCATCCTAACATTTGTCACGGCTTCGCCTTTTTTTCGTCGATGATTTGTTGTTATTATTAGTTAAGCAAATCGTGTACGATGAGACGAAAATATCACACCCAAAGTGAACACAACGAAATTTTAATGAAGGTTTGAAAACAACTGGGTTTCTTGCGAGAGTTTAAGTCATGGATCGTTTGTGTTCTTTGCATCAGCTTTTCTTGGCTCACTCCCTGCTGATCCTTCTTGTCAGCACAACGGGAAAACGGTTGTTACAACCCGTGTTTGTTTGTCCGTGATTTTACACTGAAAACCGAACCGTATTTATGTATTTTTCCACTATTCCATCATATGCCCTTAACAACTCCAGTGATGAGAAGATATGTGTATATATACTCGTATTTCCATCCTCTATCGTGATCCGGGATAAAGGTGCGTTAAGCAAATGACACGGGTGTCCACGTCGAAACGTCGGGTGGCGAAAGAGTCGCCGCTACCGCTTCCATCGCTACGAGAAATACTTGAGTGCTACGTAAGGTTTCTGGAACCTCTGGGTAATGTAGAAAACAAGGAGGAAAGTTTATCATTCATCAGAGGCGTTTTGCTGTCACTTCAGGCGAGCAAAGGATGCGCGCCGGACCAATTGAGAGATGCAGTGGCCTATTTCCGTTTGTTGGAATCCATCGCAAAGGCCTACAAGCAATTTTGCAACGAGTCTCTGCACACATCACACATGACACCTCTGTGGAACGCCATGTACCTCAGCACCAGAGATCCACTTCCCTTCGGCTGGAATTACACTCTTCAGCTGGATAGTCCGCCTCTTGACAATCTTGCAAAGGGTGTTGGTGTTTCAATGCAGGCCCTACGCGCTTCCATTATTGGCACGGCTTCTTTACATTTCCGCAGTTTGCTGGGAAATCCAAAGTTTTTTACCCCTGAATTTCAGGGTCGTGTGCCCAAGATGTGCCGTTTGGATCTCAGTTTATGTGGCGATCAGTTTACCCGCTTGTTTCGTACCGTCCGTATTCCTCATGAAGGTGTAGACGGATTGCGTTGGTCTCTCACAAACAAAGTCCTTGTGCTCCACAGAGGTAATGCGTTCGTTGTTGATTGGATTCGTTTCGGTGGGATAAACGGAAATGGCAGTTTAGAAAGGATTTGCGTGGAGGAAATTATTGCCAATGCACATCTGATAGAAGCTCTAAAGAGCAAGGCGTTATCGTTACCGCGAAATAGAAGCACTCCGTTGGTTCTGGCCAACGGTTGCCGCAAAAAATGGGCACGAGCGTTTGGTAAGCTGTGGTTAGAACAGTCCTCACGTGAAGCACTGGACGAAATTACGTCCTGTAGTTTTGGTATTGCCTTGGACGAAAACACCGATCTTTCACGCTGTTTACATGGAGGCGCTTGTCCGGAGAATCGTTACCCCGATATGAACGTTACATACGCTATCGGCCCAAATGGCGAAAGCAGCTGTAACATGGAGCACTCGTGGGGCGACGGAAGCACTCTCGCTGCCGTATGCGCCTTCGTCAATTACTACAATGTTTCGTTTTCCAGATGTTTTACCGGTGCAATCGACCCTCCTAAGACATGCCTCACGGTAATGGAGGCACATATGCATATGGTGCATTGGGGAAATGCCATTTGCACTCACGTACTCCAAGATATTCAAAAATTTCACCGGGATCATAACCTAAGGGTAAAACAAATGACATTGGCCCTGCGACGGGTAAACGACTTTGGGACCAACGAAATTAAACAACGTTGTGGATCGAGTCCCGATGCTTTCATGCATGCAGCGTTTCACATTGCACAGAAGCGACTTTTTGGGGATCAACGCTCGACCTATTGCGCTCTTCTGATGAAAAAGTATCATCACGGTCGGACAGAAACCCTCAGGACAGTTACACATAGCACGCAGACCCTTGCTAAATTGGTAGAATCCGCGAAAGGAGAACGGAGTTTTTCTCCAAATATACGAACGGCCCTTCATAATGTTAGTGAGGAGCACCGTGAGCGCATTATTCTCTGCCGAAGCGGAAAGGGATTTCATCGTGCGGTAACCCTGCTTTCTCGTTTCCATAAGGAAGTACAAGAACGGCTTCACCACAACCCTTCGACCGATGTGCCTTGGGATGTTAACAAAGGTGTGACCCACGTGGAGAAAATGTTCTTCGCTTCGCAGGCCCTTCGAGAGCTCTGTTCCGATTATTTGTCGACGTCTAACATGTCGGCCCCGGGAATACTCTCCTTTTCATTCGCAGCCACTCATCCTGATGGTGTTGGCATTGGATACTCACTCTCTCCGAAACAACTTTCATTTACTGTTTCTGCGTTCACGGAGTGTAAGCGCCCCCTGGCTGGAGATCAAGCGTGCGAGGAAACAAATGTTGCTATTGCATTTGCGAATGCTATCGAAGATGCAGTGAAAGACCTCTATGATCGCACGGCACTTCCACTCCAGTCGAAGCTTTAGGAACTTTCCCTTGGCGATGTGCCGTAGAGATGCGGATAGCCAAAGTAGGCGAAGAAGTCACTGTTGTCGCTGTCACGAACCTCACAACTTGTTTCTGAAATCATGGCACCCAGATGTTTAACTTTCTCTTTCTTCGCGAGCCGGCTAATCATTACTGTGGGCTTTTTTTTACTTTTCACGGGATTAAAGTGGGGTGCGACTCTACCGTGGTTATACTATCATCAGGGCGCTGCGGGTTCATTGCGTGCGCGCGGTTGGCTTTGCCGGCGCCGCCAGAACCAACGATAAGAGTGTGAAGAATGGTATCGGTGATAAGAACGGAGAGTTCCCTGAGGACTACCGAAATGTGTGGCTACTTTCGGTGAAGCAACGTTGTGTATGAGTGCTGTGGGGACCGGTTGCCGAATTTTTTCTTCTTTATTCATTGTGGCGAAGTTTATTTGTTGGTATGCTTGTGACTGCAGACGCCATAGCTGGGACCGCACTATCGTTATTAACCTAACTGTCGAGGGGGTTTTTAATCACATCTCCACCATACGCTACCGTTCGACAGAACATGAATCTTGTGTAACTGTCTTTGCGAGGTCTACATGCCTGTGTGCATGCAAACATTGGTGTCAAGGTTTTCATTTATGTTTTGGAGGGGGCTATTTTGAAAATTAACAATCACTGCATATATGTTTAGAGCTGCCGCCACCAGCCTGCTTTCCCTATCCAAACAAAGGGAACCGCACCAGTTACATTTTCTGATGCCCGTACACTCGGCTTGTGAACCTTCAAACATTCGTGCTCCCATACTTCTTTCCATTTTTTAAAATTTCGTCACACTTATGCAGAGAAAAAAAGTGCAATGAGTTCACACTCTTCTCTTGGCGTCGCCGTTGTGACGGGTGGCGTGTCGCTCGCTGGAGCGTTAGTGTGGGGGGCGCGGTGGGGCAAATTACGCTCCCGCCGTGCTGACCTTGACAGGCAGTACGCCGATTCTCTTGCGGAAACGAGTGCACTTGATGAAGCCCGTTTAGCTGGAGCTGAGCTGCTGCGACAGAAGCGGAAGGAATCAGTGCTTCTTCACGAGGCAATGGATTCAATTTGGAAGGATCGGTTCGAGCGGTACAAACAAACTAATAAAGAAACACATTCATACTTGAGAGCCCTACCAGAAGCTCTGGGAGTTCTCAAGGGGGTTACAAATCACTACCAATATATGGCTAGGGAAATGCGGAAGTTTATTGGTTTCGATGTGGCTTGTAGTAAGGTTCACAATTTTGCGCTTCTGCTTAACCACGGTGAGAAGGTAGGAATACAGAGAGTGTCCGAGACAATTCGGCAGCTGCTTGTCGCTGAGCCTCTTGTTCGCGTCGTGTGCGACAGTCTGTTGGATGAAGCTACAAACTTCAGCTGCCCTACCTCAATTAGTGAGTCTAGTGATAGTTTTGTCTTCTGTATGGAAGGACTTGATCGTGCAGTGGATGCCGCTGCTGCGCGTTATATCGAATTGCAGAAACCTAGCATGGGGGAAAGCCCACCAAATGTGTTTTGCCGTGTGTTGCGGAAGATTACCACCGCATTAGAGGCTAATATGTTAAGCAGATGCGATATCATTATGAAGGAGGAGCGTCAGGCACTTCGCAACCACCTCCTTCGCGACCGCCGACAGCTGCACACAATGCATGATTTGGTTGGAGCAATGCGCTACGTGGAGGAACTCTCTCGCCACTTTCAGGACAGCGCCAAGAATCCCGCAAGCGTCAACATGTCTGTTTTATCTGATCCTGAGGTGCTTTTGGCGCGGGAACAGCTTTTGTTGTGGCGGCGTGCAGCAGCTATTTTTTTGGTACGCCAACAAGCGAAGGAAGCATTAAATTCTTATCACCTTTTGTTGGCCGAAACGTTAACAAAAACGAGGCATCCGTCATAGTACCGCTAAGATGTAGGGTGAAGCAGATCCTGCGTGTCGTGTATGTGTGAGGTAGCAGGGAAGCCAGATGGCGGCTGGTGGGGCAAGGTTATTAGTATTTATTTATGTGAAAGGGAAGAGAGTTTAGGGGGAAAGGAAATCCGCTTTAACAATACCAACACAAAAATAAGTAGCTGCATCTGTTGATGGTAGCACGCTCCAGTGTTCTATGTACAGTGCCATTTTATCTTCTTCCTCTCTTTCCGTTTTGCTTTCCCTCTACTGGCCCCAGAAAGGTGAGAAAAAAGAAACAAAAGGAAGAAACCAATTAGTTGAAGGGGAAAAAGGAGTAAAAAAGTAGCAGTAAAAAGAGGTAATAATCACCTGTTGAAGTATACGGATCTACTTCAATTTGCATCGCGAGGTACGTCCTAACAATGCCTGAGGCTTGCTTTCTCTGTCTAGATTCCTCGGAGTTTATGAGAAATGGAGATCAACATCCCAATCGTTTCTTTGTTGTACAGGAGGCGGCAACTTTGTTGGCCAATGCGAAAACATCAGCCAACGCTGAGAACACTGTGGGTTTCTTGACACTCGGAGGCAATGCCTGTACAGTCTTTGAAACCCTCACCTCAGATGTGGATCGCGTTATGTCCACCATGTCGAAGATTTCAATCAGTGGAAAACAATGCCACTTTTCCAAAGGGCTGCAAATTGCGTGCCTTGCCTTAAGCCACCGAACTAACCCGCGTGCAGAAAAACGTATCGTCGCCTTTATTGGTACTCCGCTAGGAGAAACAGACGGTGAGTTGGAGAAGTTGGCGAAGAAACTTCGTAAAGAAAGCGTAGCAGTCGATGTTGTAAGTGTAGGTGTACCTTCGAACGTTCCGCGCCTGACTGCATTCGTTGAGAGGCTCAGTAATAATGGAAATTCACGGTTCTTAAGCGTACCAGCTAAAGTTCCTCTCATTGACAGTTTGATGTCGAGCGCCATATTTATGGGGGAGGACAGCAGTGTAAGTGGAGGAGGCTTCAATGGTTCTTCTGCAGGTTTCTCCGTGGATCCGACCATGGACCCGGAAATGGTGCTCGCCATTCAAATGTCGCTTGAAGAGGAGGAGCGACGTCAGGCGGCGGCGGCGGCTTTAAATTCTAATGCTGCTGAAAGTGAAACGGTGGAGAGAACGGATATAAACATGGATGAGGAGGCACTAAGCCTGGAAAATATGACCGAAGAGGAGATGTTACGTCGGGCGTTGCTTTTGTCTCTTCAGGAGGCTAATAAAGGACAGGCTGCGGCGGGGTCAAACGCAACAAATACTGCCGATGACGAGGCTTTTGCAAATGAGTTGGAGAAAGAGTTAGAGCGACAGAGCAAGGAAGAAACTCTACAGGGTAAGCACGACGATCAGAACGAAGAGAAGGAGGACTAATGGGGTGTGGTGTTGAAAAGGAGAGGTGTGCCCACATGTTCCTCCAAAAGCCGCAAGGAAAGACGTGTTTTCACGTACGTTAATCTCCCAAGCAAAAATATGTTTTGTCATTTAACCCTGTGCTTTCCCCATCCTTGAAGGTCCGTGAAGGTGATCAACTCATCTCCATGCTTCCTTGCTGCGATGCATATCCACAGAAGAGACGAGGCGAACAGATGGAAAGGGAAGAATGAAGACAAAACCAAAGACACGAAGCAGGCGGAGGGAAACTAGCAACAGGATATGCACTGCACGAATCCGATGATTTTCCGTGTTCCACTCGCGCGACCTTTTCTTCCACCGATTGGAAGTTGAGTGTTTCTAAAATTCCTTTTTCTTTTCTGAGGCATATGGTTATAGGCGTTCTTTCTCCTTTGTCCCTTTTCCCTATTGGCTACCGAATGTGCAAGTTTGTATTCGCTCATTCCCCTCTTCGTCACCCTTTCGGATGGGTAGATTTTTTTTTGTTCTTTGTTGAGTGCGTTACCACCATTTCGTTGTATATTTCCCTTCTAATTTTCGACCCTTTTCATTTAAAAAAAAAACAGCTGCTGTTAAGTTATTACCAATAAGTGTTCTTTTAACATCGACAATGGTACTGGCATCCATTCGTGTGCTGGTGTGCGGCACCGATTTTAGTTCAGTTGAGGCGGCACTCGGTGGCATGGTGGAAAATAAACATCACGCCTGGAACCGACGGTATGAAGTGACATGTACCTCTGTTTCGGGTGTCGAGCGTGCTGACAGCCGCCTTTTGTCCACTTGTCATCTTGTTGTTCTTACGCATGGTGCCATCACACCTTCTTCAAAAGCAAGTTACGACAATAAACCCACCATCTCCATTCCGGGAACATCGAGTGACGCATTGACGTTATTACAGGGTTGTGACTTTTACTATGGTCAATATAATTTAAATGATCTACGGGTAGCGGTGGTTGACATTGGACTCTCACCGTTACACATCATATGGAACAGTAGTACCCGCTGCATAACAGAAACTGGGGAATTGTCCTTACGTCGTGCCTTTTGGCTTTTTGACAAGGATGGTGACGGAGTGCTTAATGAGGAAGAAATTCTGGCATGGCAGCGTTCCGCTGCGTCAGTCTCATTCTCGAAAGGTGATATCGCCGATATGCTGGCTGAAGTGTCAATTCCGAACGCTAGCATTCCAATGAATTTCGATTTGTTCAAAGCTGTCCAAGTATCCTATTTGTTAAAGAACGATGCACGGAAGGTATGGGCGACGCTGCACATCACGGGTCTACATCCCACCGGGCTGCCATACTCTTGGCGGGATATAAACGCTGTTCGCGTCAGCAAGGAATGTAATACCTATTTATCACATCATGCCATTCAGTTTTTTAGAAACTTGTACAAACTTAAGCGGTTCCACGATATTGACGACATGTGGAGCGTCACTCCCGGCTGCCCATGGGCGCACATCAGCGGCTTCATTAAGTCTCGGATACCACTGGATAAATTTATCGAATATTGGAAGTACATGGCGTTAGTGAAGCGTGAGGTGGTTATTCAGTATGCTCTTTACTGGGGTTACAAAGGTGACACAAGCATCCTCTTCCAGCTTCGCAGAGCTCGCCCGTATCGGGAGCCGGGGGAAACGGTGCCAAATATTATTACTGTCTTGGTCCTTGGTGCTCCCGGGTGCGGTAGAAGGAGTCTTATTTTCACTTTAACGGCTAATGATGATGAACTCTACGATGACCAGACAATACAGCAGGTCACGTATGTCCGGACGACGACATTTTTCGTTCGCAAGGGTATGGAAGAAGCGCCTCAAACAGTGGCGTACGTTACTCTTCCTATCGATTCAGCTGGTGAGCTACTAGAAAATGTCGTGCAGGAAAAACAAGTGGACGTGGTTCTTCTCTGCTATGATGGAAGCCGCGTGGCGAAGACGACACCTCCAATCATGGATGCTTACGTGAGAGCCACTGGTTCGCAGCAGAAATGCCACAATTTGCCTTTCATAGTTGTTGCCACTAAGGCTGAAGTTTCCCACGAAATTGAGGAAAACGTTGCGGAGGCGCAGCTTGCTATGGAATCCTTTTGTCGTGAAAACCAATTGTTGTGGCCACCGGTTGCGACAAGTGTGGAAAACCCTGAGGAAACAGAGATTGCCACTCTTAACGAGTATGTGTATGCTGTTGCCAAACAGCCGGAGATTGCCGTTGCCAGTCCACCCATCACAACAATACGCATACTGAGGCGAGTCGCTATTGTGTCATTTGCAGCTTTTGTTGTTGGGGGCATAACCCGCTTCCTCATTAGAAAGGTCCTGGGTACCTCACGGAAGAAAGGCCGGTAGGGTGTTAGAAGGAATATATGTTGTTGTCGATGTCGTGAAGAAGAAGAAGAAAAAAAGGAAAATGAATACGGTGGAAACCTTCATATCGATGTGCGGATTGTTTTACCGCTTTATTTTTACTGTGACTATAGGGTGGAGGGGGTATCCCTACCCATTCTCCAATCCTACTTACGTTTCGCATCCCTCTCCAACTAGTATTAGTTTGTATTTCCATGTAGACGCTTAAGCAGATAATGGTAACGAGGCCACCAAACTTATGTGATTCTCTTTCCCCCCTCCGGTACCGCTAGTCATTTCCGTAGAAGGTAGTTGCGGTTTGTTCGACCCCTTTTAGTCGGCATTGCTTACGGTCCTCGTAAATTTTCGAATAATTCACCCACCCCGATCGTTTCTGCCTCTCAAGTATTTATAGCCTCCGACAAAGTGTCTACTGTTCCTACAACTGCACGCTTTATCCACGCTACTGTAAGCGGTTGATTTATCAATTTTGTATTTACTTGTTACTGTTTGCGGTCGTGTGCAGTGGGGGAGGGAATACTTCTTCATTTTCAGCATATACGCACTATTTGTGTCGAACAAAATGAACCCAAATGCTGTTGCTACTTTTGCTGCAGGTTGCTTTTGGGGAACCGAACATTTCTTCGTGCGACAATTTGGCGCTGCTCTCATTTCCCACAAGGTTGGTTTTATGGGAGGAAAAGAGCTTCCTGAGATGAACTATCAATTGGTGAAGAAAGGGGACACCGGTCATGCAGAAGTTCTTCAAGTGACTTACAACACTAATGAACTAACGTACGACGCGCTACTCAATTTTTTTTTCCGCATGCATAACCCCACCACGCTAAATCGACAAGAAGGCGATGTCGGTACACAATATCGAAGCACCATATTTTATCACAATGAGGAGCAGCGGAACGAGGCGGAAAGTTTCATCGAAAAGTTGAATGGCGGCGACGAAAAACTACGTGAGAATATTGTTAAAGCATTTGGTAGTAGTGCTAAGGTTGTAACAACGTTGGAAAGGGCGTCTCGCTTTTATCCTGCTGAAGATTATCATCAAAATTACCTTGAGGAAAACCCCAATGGGTATTGTGCACACCGTCTCTACTGGTGAATGGCACAATTTTTCTCCCCTAGAGAACTCTCAAATCTCCCTCAACTCCTTTCATTTTTTTTTTGATAAACCGGTTTGTACGACAGCAACTACGTTGCTGTCAGGTATTCGGTTGGATTCCAACATTTAAAACAAAAGAATTAAAGCACATCCTACCGCGTAGCGAACACTTCATGCTGGTGGTAACTTTCCAGGTGAGGGGGGAGGGGCTGTTTTGGATCCTTTTTCTCCCTTCTGTGCTTCATCTCTCTCTCATTTAAAAAAAAAGTGTTTAATCTCTTTGTTTAATTGTATTTCACGACTCAAAGGAAACGAGAGGAGTAAGTGAACTTGGGTAAAGTAAGTTAGCGAGCGGTAACTGTCCCTAACTTATGTATTTGTTGTAATTTTTTTTTTTCCAACTGCAAAGGAGGGGACAGCCAAGAAAGAGAAAAGAAAAATGAACCTCATGGTTTGAATAAAGAGAAGATGGTGTTTTCGTCGCGGCTGTCGTGAATAATATATATATATATTTTTTCTTTTCTAATTTGTCGGCGCGTGGCGCAGTTGGGAAAACATCGTGCTGAAGAAGCATATTTCGTATAATAACTGACGACTGGTGGCGAGTGGGATCATCAGCATCTAACACTTGCAACCGGGTCGTTGGTTGTGAGAAACTTACATTTGCACGGGAAATTCTTGCCCCTATCATCTAATCTGTACTTCCTTTTCTCTACGAACGTGCACAGGTATCAGGGCAGTGGGCCACTACGGCCCAAAAAAGATGCAACATATTATTTCGTTTTTGTTGGCCCGCGTCGCGAAAGTGGCGGATGTGAACCCTTTCGATGTGGAGAGTTCTTTAACCAAAAGGTCACTTCGAATTCGCAACGTCAAGCTCAAGAAGGATGCACTGAGAGATATCACTCAACTCCCTGTCGAATCAGGTCACGTAACGGAAATTCACTTCGACATACCGTGGCCATCATCCAAAGATGCTCTTGTTGTTCATGCCAAAGAAGCGAGGCTACATTTGAACACATGCTCTCATTTGGCCACTTCTGATACTGAAACGGAACTGAGTTCAGACATCATACGAAGCGGTATAACAGAACAAAGCATCCTTGGGAATAGGAACTGTGCTACATCACCATGTAACTCAAGTAGAAGTCACTCACGTGTTAGTTCGTCGACTGCAAGCCCCAAACCTATTGATCACGCGAAGGAGCATGCGGACGCACATGATGACGAGGATGAGTGCATGTCTTGTTGTAGCGAAGTTAGTTCATCCTCAACTTATGTAGACCCGGGGGGCAATGAGGCCGTAGAGGGGGAGGAAGGTATAATATCATACCTATACGGCGTGGTCAAGAGTACTATGTCCGGTTTGGTGGACAGAAAGATTCTTGTTAATGTAGATGTCCTCACTCTTATGTTATCGGTTGGACCCAACTCGAACACAAGACTTGAAATAGTCTTCCGGGATCTTGCAGTACATGTGGAGCCATGTGCTTGTAACGGAACTGAAGAGATAAAAGTTGTGAAGGCAACCGTCAGTGACGTGACTGCTAAGGCGTTTGCTGGAGAGTTGTGCGCCACGTTCGTGACCACTGATGTTGCAGCGGTTTGTGTTACATCTGTATTCCTGCGTGGAGTTTTGTGTAGGCAAAACGTCACCATATCATTGGAGCAACAGGTGTCTCTGCTAGTTAACCACGACGTCCTCCTCGCCTTGCACGCTTATTTAGCAGCGAGTCGCTCGTTTTTGGAGCTTCCTGTGTACTGCCACCCCCATATACATCTCCGTGGCTCCGCATCCTTGTGGAATTATGCGCATTGTTGCGTGATGGAGCTCCTTCGAGATCGAAGGAGGAGGTACAACTTTACTTTATCTCATATCCGCTCTTTTGCAGAAGCGCGGCGTGCATATATTCAACTACTGAATTACTGCCACCAAGTGGGCGACATTTCAGCAAAACTAGACGCAATGGTTGAAATCGAGCAGAAAGTTCGCTACAGGGATGTCATTTTATTCCTTAGACGCACGGTGATGGAAACATATGCCAGGACATCAGTCACCTCTGATATAGCAAGTGATGGAGGTAAAGGGAGGCAGCTTGTAGATGCAATAATGCTTTCCATTCATGTGGACATTGGTGAAGTGTACATTTACTTTCCAACGGGAACTGTTATGCTTCTGGGTGAGATTACCCTTGTTAGCCGAGTGGACGAGACTAATGTTCACATTGGGGACGTATCACTAAAAGATGACAGCATGTGGGAAACTCTGCGTCTACCGGGTGCTTCTGACGTGCCGTTTTTTAGCTTTCAGAAACGCAAGACGAAGGGAGCGTGTTCCCTAAAGGTAAATGTAGAACCTACTCGCATTGCATTATCGACACCGCGACTACTCGAAACAATCAAACCGGTAGCCTCCATTCTACCACTTCTCTTTGTGGAGATGGTTGCAACATCAAGAACCGCACCAGCACCATCATCTCGTGGAACCATGGAGAAGATGAGTTTTGTTCTACCCTTCCTCCGGCTAATTATCGACGATATCAATGTCGAATGTGAGAAACTCTCGCTAATAATCATTAAAGGAGATGCTCCGAGGGGCTCACAAATTGGAGTTTCGCTACACGCCCTGTCCGCACACTTTGGTGAGGGGGCCCACGAATTAGTTGCGCCCATCAATGTGCGAATGGGAGATGAGGGTAACATCATTGTTTCTGAGTTAAAGTTTAATATTTGCCCTGCATTTTGGGAGTACCTTAAGCATATTTGTAGCGAATGGTCAGAAGTTGCTTGGGTCGGCTATGAGTCGTATAAAGGGGCCACCAAGCGCACACAGAGATCGAGCAACGCCAACGTTTCTATTTCGAGCTGGGAAGAAATTTTTACCGCTGCAGATATTCATCAGGTATCGAGGAGGAAGAAAAAAAGCCAGTGTATTTGCATAAAGTGCATTCAGTGTTGGTTTGTACCAACGGAAAGCGTCATAACTATTGGAGAAACGCGTATTTTTTCCTCTAAGAATGTGAGTGACGAGGATGTTCTTTGCATTCATCTGCGATCATTTATGCTTACAACAGAGGATGCTAGCAAACCCTTTTTCATCATTGATTTTCCTCGCGGCGCCAAGTGCCGGGTGGCTTCGCTATCGAAGGGTCGTTTGTTTTGCGCACTGGCGTCGTCGAGCGTCGTGGAAGTTACGCTGGGAGTGTTCTCGACGCAGAAATTGCTCTCTGCATCAAATTTACAGTTGGGATTGAGCCACCCAATGTCTCATTTTTCGGTCGAGACAGTTCAAGTTTTAGACGCAGTGGAGGTTGCACCCCTTCGTGTTTCTTTTTGTTCCCGGTTGCACTCTGCTTTAACACATAACTTTCTTCCACCAGTGGCTTGTGTCCTAATCAGTGTGGGTTCCGTTTGCGTGCGGGTTGATCGGCTGACTGCTGGGGAATTTAAGCAAATTACTTCAACGATGGAATCGTGCGGCGCACTTTTCGTAAGTCCACATGCGTGGAGGGAATGGTGCTGCGCGTTTCCGCATAACAGTTGCGAAATTGCAATAGCACTCTGCAACACAACTTGCGTCTTGTCATTTGGCGAATCTGGGGTCCTGCAATGTCGATGCAGGATCCCAAATGCGGGCAGTGAAAGCGCTCTTTCCTTTTTCAATCGTTTCAGTGAGTTTTTTCATGAACTACGTGATTCACCACCCGCGCTATTGATTAACAGCTGCGGTGCATACACAAAGGAACTGTACATACCCGCTGTGGACGCTGATGTGCTTCACCCTCTTTTACCTTCCTCTTGTTTGAAGGTGGAAGTCCGTGATCTTTCTGCCTCATTTCTCTTCAGAAAAGAGGCGATGTGTGTGCTTGGAGTGCATGCGGAGGGTGGTTTGACCCCTTTGAAACTGAATGTGCAGTCAATAACAATGTATGGTGGGGATGTTATTTCATTGAAATTGGAGGCGTTGAAATTTGTTCTCGCCTCAACAGCTTCCACGCAGGACGCCCGTAAATACGGTGCGGAGGCAACATCCGTTTTATCAACCTTTGAAAAACAGGCGCTTGTTGAGTTGGAATGCATTGAACTCAAGACAAACTTGTGCGACACACCGTACCCGGTTCGGCAACTGTTTGATGCACTATTGGATATACGCCGCATGGCTACTTCACTATCAAGAAAGCACGTTATCACAGCAGATTACCTGCATGACGTGTCATATAACCTCGATATGATCGGCTCGTGTTTCTTTAATTGCCCGGGCAAAGTTGTTAACGTTGTGGAGTGCGAGTTTTTAGCTGTTCGTGGAAGTGCTCGCTTAGTAGTATGTCGGGGAACTCATGTCCTTTTTCAACGTTGTCGCATCTCCACGTTGATTCGGAGTTCTATTGCAGTTGAGGATGAAAGTGGATCTTTTCTTCTTTTGGACTGTGATGACACAATCAAAAAACTTGAAACCCATGAAGCAACGCAACTTGATGCTCCTAATGTGAGAGACATTTTACGTTGCATAGTGCCTCATGGACTTCATCTGATGATTCACCATAGTAGAGGGGAACTTCTTTTTCCTACGGGTTGTCAACTTACATTTGCGTTTACCCTCGTGGGTGACTGTTTGTGTTCCACCTCTTACGGATTGGGGCTTCAACTCTGCTTACAAAACAGTTGGGTCGACTACATTGATGGCAGCGTTTGCTCGCGCGTTTTTTCTAGCACCACTTCCGCTGTAAACGTCGCAACAAGGTGTAAAGAGCATATTGGTACCGTGAACGCCACACTTCAAGTTGATCGTGTTGGGGTCCCCATGGGTTTGGTTGAAACAATGCAGCAGCTCATTGGCGGGACGAGTTGTCGCAAAGGTTTCAACGGAAGGTCAAGGACATCGCCTCTGCTGTGTTATAAACGCTTGAAATATCTTTTCGGGGAGGGGAAGTGGTCTATTGCTGTGTCTGCCTTCCCCATCGATATCCTCCTTCGCGGTGGTGCATCGGTTGCGCATATGGCCGTTAACAAGTCCCTACTCCGATCGAAAGTTGAAGCTGATGGAGGAGAAGCGCATGTGGATTTCCGATTTGGTGTACAGGAATTAACATTGTGGGACTTCTGCTCACAGTCCTACAAACGCGCGTTGCAGCGCCCTCTGTCAGTCGCAGCAGTTGCTCGTTTGTTAGATTCGAAACACGTTGCATGTGAAACTTTACTCTCTTCACTCGATCTGTCTGTTTCGATAGAGCAAATGAAATTCATTGCATCCTCCTTCCTTCCGGGAAATTTTGGAAGGGGACTTACGGTACCCCCCACGGTGGAAGTAATTAACCAGCTTGGGGTATCACTGGTTTTGGACGTCGATGACGGGGAGCGCGTTGTGGTTAAGGAGCGCCAAACATTTTATGGTAACCATCTTGTCTTTCCACGTTGCATTCACTCCGTTGACAACTGCCGAATATCGCATTTTGAGAGTTACCGAGACCCCAACCCAGAGAAAGAACTCACGGATGTGCTACGCAGGGCGTGTGTCGTTACATTAACATCTGGAGAGAAGGTTCGAATTGTTAGGCAGGTACTCGACCACACCCTCTCTCAACGTGTGAGCTTCCGCACCAGTTTTCAAATTAGCAACAGGTTACCATGTGGTGTGGTGCTTGGGGCTATCGATTCCTCGGTCGGTAAGCTGGAAGTTCCTCCAGGCGAAACCTTACCTGTCCCCATTCACCTTATTTCTAGGGACGACATATCTCTTTGCTTGATGTCCTCCAATAGTGCCTGCACATCTGAGCAGCAATTGCTTAGCGAAGGCTCATTGAGAATTTTATTTAAGTTGGCCGAAGAGCGTGGGGATGATTCTATTGGGCGTCTCAGGAAGTTTGTGCTGGGAGACGTGCCAGTATATATTGATGTCACTTATCTTCTGAGTGGCGGCGTTCTCACGATGTTTCTATCTCCCGCACGACTTGGCATTCATAATGGAACCCGTTTTAATATGAAAGTGTTACTACTAATCAGTGATCTTGTTGTTGAGGAATGCATTATCGAACCGAGCGGCACTTTTTTTACGCTGCAGCACGATCCCTTTGGTCCAAGGGTGGATTATGTTTTTGAAAGTATAGTTTACTCAGACATCTATTTCAGTACTGATCGTGTTGAAGCGTGTTTCAACGAAGGATCGTTAAGACAGAGGGTTCTGATGAGGCACAGGGAATTTCCCTACAAGCGCTTCTTTGAACTGGATATTGGACAGCAGGATGTTGGCAGCTGCACTGCGCCTAGTGTCTGCACCGTTCGCCCCTATGGCGTCTTTGGGCTTAAAAATAACTCTGGTACGGATGTGAGGTTTACCACCGAGGTAGGGAAACCAACTGGTTTGATCCGGGATGGCGCATTGAGTCACGCAACAGGCCGAAACTTTGCATATCTACCCCTTCACACTCGCCTGGTATTACATGCGGGAGAACTGAGTTCCGTTTCTTTTGAAGTTACCGAAGATTTTGAGGAACGCCCGCTCTTCTGCGCACCGATGAGCGTCAAAGGCACACATCTCGGACAGCCTCATCTTTTTCTCATGCGGTCTCGAGTCGATCGCTTCGGTTACTTCATGGAGCTAATACCACCTCTACTTTTTACCAACATGGATGATTTACGGGACCTCCAAGTAAGACACGTAACGAGAAGGGGTGGGTTGTTTACCGATGAGTTGCCACACTGTTTCACAGTTCCCGCGGGGGGGACGGTATCTTACACTGCTCTAGCGAATGATGAAGTTGTAAATTTTGCATTCGCATGGAGCGCAAAGGGTAGCGACACAACTGTAAACATCGAATTTAGCGCGCCTGTGGCGGTGAGCCTCTTACCACAGACATGCTCATCTGCTTTCATCGAGTGCGGAGACACACACCATGAGATTCGCGTGTTCAAGGAGGACCGCTTCGAACCAACTGTGGTGTCAGTCAGTGAACCACGCCCCCCATACGTGACTGTCGTCAACTTAACATCGCACAACTATGAGAAGGTACCCCGTATGAGTGTCTCATCGTACACTCCTCATTCCTTAACTAGTGGCGAAGTGGTATTGGTTCTTCGTGAAGGTGTTAACTCTTCACGGAGATTCCGGGTCCTTCTGTCCCACGGAACAGAGGTAGAAATTGGAAACGATGTAGCAGCCTTCATTCACCAAAGGAAGGACACGGTCGGATGGGTTATCACCCTTGTGACAACATACGCTATTTCTTCGCTGCGAAGTGGCTTAGGAACATTGGTTGGTAGCGCTGTGATAGTTGAGACGCCTGTAGAGGAGATGATGTTGCGTGCTGGTGTGAAAGCATGTGGTATTGGTTTGCTTGTGGAGGATGGGGATAACATTCCAATTAACTGCGTGGTGGGCCGATGTGAGTCGTGGTTGGTTTACGAACACAAGAGGGTGACAGTTCAATGCACAGTGTCCAATATGCGCAGCAATGGTACCTACAACGGGAAGATGAGCCATGAAATAAAACCCTTCAGTATTGATCTCACTGTTCGCGACGCACGAATCGTCGGCAACGCTATTCTTGCCTCTTCCGTGTACAGTCACGTCACGACTCTTGAATTGGAACTATCGGACACCTTTGTGTATCAAATGCGGAGGCTAGGAAGACGCTACAAATCCTCAGAAACTAACAAGGATTTGGAGAATGTGGTACGTGTGCAGCGCGGCATGCTTAGTTGTTGGAAGCTACTTAAATTCATGAGTGTGCAGCTCCACTTTATAAAAATATCCGATATATTTGTGCTCTTCACGTACGATAGGAGTGACCGGCCGCCTGAGGACATTATTTTTAAAGGATCTCACGTCGGTAACATTTTCCCTTCCATTCACCGTGCTGAAATAACTCTTCCCGGTACGCACCGCAAGGACTTCCATGGCGCTTCACTGGCCAACGTATGGAGCGCGTGCTGTGAAGCTGTTATGATGGAATTGTTGCGGCAGGTGCCTCAGTTGGTCTCAGGTGCAGTAGTTTTTCCGTCCTTTTCGTCCATTCGAAGCGTGTTGAACCGCATTGGGGCCGTCATATTTTCTTCCAACAGTAAGAATATCGACGCATCAGATACTTTACTGCTATAAAGGTGCGCCAGAGACAGTCGCGTCTCAAAATTGTTCTACCCCGCACACTAGTTCGTGAGTGGCAATGTTTCATCTTCACTTGGAGGACAAAGGTGATGTGAGATGACATGTTGTCTTATTTTTTTCTTTTCTCTGAGTGACATTGAAGGTTAGGCGCTTTGACAAATATACCGCAGATAGAAAAGGCAAGGTTTGGAAGGATCACACAATTCTCATCTCTTGCATCTGAAGGGAGCCAACTTGCTCCCCGCACTGCGTGAAGGTCGAAACTATTGTTTCTATGGTTATTTTCACTTGCAGTGGGTGATGGAGGAGCGGAGGGTAAATCCTTTGGTGTTGTTGCCCACTCATTTTCCCTTTTATTGCCAATGTCAAATGCGCTCGTTGCTTTTTGCATCCTTATTTTAAAGCAGCGACAGGCACGTATGTCCGGTGTGATCCTATTTTTGTGACTTGTTGTTTTGTCTTATCGAATGCTGTGGTGCTGGCCTAACCCTAACCCTAACCCTAACCCCGCACACGTTATTATGCTATGGAAACTACCTGTGAGGGTCCGTAAAAACATCAGGAAGGGAACGCACTATCAAATTTCTGTAGATCGTTCGTCTGGCCCGTAGCTCCACTTGCGCATTCTGCTGTGGTCAACATCCGCTTTAGTTGGGTTAAGGGAAAGAAATGGAATATAACGATAATCGCTGCGTGTGTGAGGTATTTCATAGTCTGTGACGAGGCGTGGGGGGAATGAACCTGTTGGTTGGGAATTCATCCACTTTGGATCGTGTTGCAAGTGCCTCATTACATTGACGATCGTTTCAGGAGTTTTAAGTGAAGAAAAAACATCGATGAGGTGAATGAAAAAATAAAGTTCGTGTGGTTCTGTAATTTTGTTTTTCACACATTTTTTGCGAGCACGTGTTTGCTTTTGTTTCCTTGCTGTAATGCACTCGTTGAAGAAACTAGAATATTGAAGGGATCTTGGAATAATTTGCCTATGCTAACAGTCACGAAGCTATTTTGAAGAGAGCGCCGATTTGTTTTCCATCCCAGAACGACTCAGGTAGAACGTTTTCTTTAATGCAGTAATGCCAGTGCCTACGGTGTCGCCTACGGTGGATTTCATTTTTTTGTTTCATTTAGGGTTACGGGGCCGCGCTGCGGCGGTGATCCGGCGAGGTAATGCACGGTGCCGAAAGGTTGCCACCGGCGTTATTGCATCCTTGAGATGGCATGGTTCAGGATTCCGGTGGAAGAAAAAAAAGCTGCACCGGCTTCATTTGTGCTGCTGAACTTTTCGACCCGATTATGCAGCAGGCGGGGGAAAGTTTTTGGGTACCTTTTCTTGATGTTCCACTTGCTGTTGTGATGAAGTTTGGCGAAAAGAGTTGCGTGTGGGCACACGTTCAACGAGTGCGTTCCAGGGATTTCGTTTATGTTGTGATGTTTTTATGTTGTGCTGCGGGGGGGGTGCTTACGAATTTTCGCTTCTTCACCTTTTCAAGCCACGCTCGTCGTGGAAGCCCAGATTTTGCTGCAATAACACGGTGCAAATCCTTAAGAGGTAATGTGTAAACTGGTGTCTTCCCCACGAACATTTTTTTTTTTCGCGTTGGCAGTAAAGTATATGTCTATCCTTTGTTTAAGGTTACGGGTTAGTAGTAGTCGTGCAGGTGTGGAGAAAAATAAGAAGTGGAATGGTAATAAACGTATGTGACCCTCTGTGTTTACTTGTGTCCCACTTTTTCTGAGTTCTTTTTTTTTTTGCGTGTGTGTATAGTTAGAGTAGTTGAGAAATGATTGAAAGTTTGATGGTTGCCGGTTAGCGGCTGGCAGCTGCTTCGAGATGAACGCGTAAGAGGGGTATTTGCCGCAGTCGCAGGTCGGTTTGGAGTAAGAGGACTGTAAATACTTATTCTCGCATGACCAGTTATTCTCATTTCAGGGTTGCTCATTATGCAGGAAATAAATAAATAAATTTTACCACGGAAGTGTTGAGAGGGCCATGGAAACATCATCAGTAGTAGGAGAATGTCTGTTAATGATAATGCTGGTGGGCTACTCTGCATTTGTGAACGGCAAGATCATCTCATTTTCAAGGGGGAAAAAAAGGAGACTCACAATCAAAACAACGGAGGTGGGGGAAAACCAGAGGGATCCGCGGATGGAAGCAGCAGATGCGCCACAGAATAAGAACAAAACTGAACCTGGTGAAGTGGAACTGCCGGTCAGGCGGAAGCAAACTGAGAATGGTGCCAGAACCGAAAGGGAGATGACGAAACGTCCCAACCATGAGGCGACGACGCCTAATCAAACAATTCTTCCGCTCGCGGGGAAATGCAGCCACAGAGCAGGTTGCGGCCGCGGCATGACACCAAATAGTTGGGGATGGTGTGGACATGTACTCAATTCGTGGGTTTCACGATACAACACAAAATATAGAGTTCTTCATCGGTTCTGAAACGGATGGAGTTCTCAAACTAAAAGTGTACGCGACCTTTAAAAAAAACGCGAATTTGTGCCGTGCAGATAATTTTGTTGCTCTCCATGTGGAGCGGTGCGAAACTTTAACGGAGATCAATGTGAGTGACTGCGTCGGATTGAAGTCCTTCGTAGTCAAAGGGTGCCCAAGTCGTCGCGAAGTGCGTGGTCTCGCGGATGCGCGTAATTTGGATGCGTTGAGTTTATCAGATCGTGACAATCTGAGGAACGTAAGTGAGTTGTGCATCGAAAAAAAAAAAATGAAGTAAAAGCAACAAATCTCAACGGTTGTGCGTCGGTGGGTGGCGCGAAGTTTCTGCGGGGATGTCCGAAATTGGAAAGAGCTTTACCTAAACCATTGTACGGATCTAAAGGATCTGGATGGGCTTCAAAAAGTTGTTGGGTTGAAAACGCTTTACCTATCCGGATGTACCAAATTGAACAATATTAGTGAACTACGTTATTTAAGGAGTTTAGAAAGACCGGATCTCTCGGGATGTGTAGGTCTTAAAAATATCGATGCCATAAAGATTCTTTGTAATTTCAAAAAAAAATTGGACATATTTGACTGTATGAACCTAAATAATTTGAACGGATTACAAAATCTACTGAAGTTGGAGGATCTGCGTTTCCCAATGCGGAAGCATAACTGAATAGTGTAAAACGCCATTTTACTATACGATATTATGAAAGTTGTAGGCACCAGAATGCGAAAGTCTCCCAAAACATTAGGTAAAAAAAAAGAGCAAGGCTGTATAATTGTGTGATGGATGTCCGCATTTGTTTCGTAACAGCGGACGAAGATGAACATGAATTTATACTACTAGGACCCCCACCCCTGACCCCATAACATTGTAAGAGCCACTTTACACCAGCATACATTGGGTTTAGCCCATTCACAGATGTGCTGTTTTTTTTACTTTTGTTTTCTTCCATCTACAGTTACTCATTGACTGTTTATCTATGGGCTTGTCCTATTATTATTATTATTATTATTATTTTAACGTTGGCAGTTCCATATTTTGGGTCGGCATGATTTGACTCGATTTAAGTGCGTAAAGCAGTGCTACCCATTGGTTGTCACTACCCGCTCACGGCCCTGGAGGAGTGGCTATGTTTATTTCGCTCATTTTTTCTCCTTTTTTAGTGCAAATGGTAAGTGAGGTTCCCTGATGTTGGACCCCTAAGTCGAAGAGGTGGTTGCTGCGTGTATTGGTGTTGAACTGCGCATGCGCACAAAAGGCGGGGACAACAGATGGGAATTAAGTTATGGTACCGGATTATTATTTTTTTTTGGGGGGGAAAGGGAGGGGAATGTGACAGTAAGCTTATGGTACTCCATTCCCGCGGCACCGACTCCTAAATGGACTGCTGATCACGATGGGAAGCCGATCGGGGTTCCCTACCGCTTTCCATTTAGATACGCCAAATGCTGAATAAGCGTCTGGTGTTTTGAGAGTTTGCACCTTGCCGTTGCATCAACCTTTGCTTTTGTACACTTCATTTGCCTTGTTTTGCGGTAGAGTTTTGCGGATTCTTTAAGGTGGGTGTGGTCTTCTTCCTTCGATTTTGTAGGTTTCAACTTTGCTTTTTTTTTTTTGTATCGGGGTCGTGGAGTATTGCACTTTGGACAACTCCCTGAGAAAAGATGCCAACCACACATTTACATTGCTTCTCTTTTTCCTTGAACTTGTCTGCTTTGTACTCTTGCCTTCGCATCCTTAATAGTAAGTCTCTCAAACAAGTGCGGAACTCACTTCCGAGACAACATCCCCAACCCTTTTTTTTGACTACCTTATGGGGCTGTCGCCTCTATCTTACCTAAAGGTGAATTGCCAGGTATTGCTTAGTGGCGTGTTTTGTTGAGCGAAGAAAGGGGAACATTGAGATGAGCCTTTGAGGTTAGAGAAGTAAATCCTGCTAATTTGTGTCACTCTTCGTTTTTTTTGCCTTGGGAAACATTTGTGTTTTCGTGATGCTCCCTGGAAGTGGAACTCCAGCAGCTACCGTCTTGAGGCGCGGGTACATCTTCTATGTCCGTGATCTCTTTTTTTTTTTGCTTTTTTTAAAAAATATCTTGTCTCCCCTGTACCTCCTTTTCCGTCCATCCCCACTTTTTCTTTCCTTTTTTTTCTAAGGTAAAAAAAGGAGTGCCGTTGTGTGCCAGGTATCCTTTGTTATACGCAGTTCGGGATCCACTTGTGGTGGCATATTTTGCTACATGTTGGACATGGTTCTGTGTCTAACATAACCTTCTGATTTTCCCTTCTTTCTCCACCAACTTTCGGTTTGTAGTTGTGCTCCGTTACCCATGTTTTACTCTCTGGTTCCCTTTTATACCATTGACTCTCGGGCGTTTGTATTCTCTACCTTCTGTTTTCTTTTTTTTTTTCAAACCATTTTACTCTTTTCTTCGACGCTCTGTATACTTGGACGGTTTTTTTTTTTTTCGTTGCCTTTTGTTTTTTTGTTATACGTATTTTTCGTACTTTTTCAACCAGTGCGGGCGTCGGAGCCCTTTCTCGGTAATTCCTCCTTGGTGCTTTTCTGACTTTTTTCTCCTTCGGTTATCTTTATGGGAATGTTTTGTGTGTGTGTGTTTTTTTTTAATCACCACAACGGCTAACTTCAATCAAAGATTTTCACACAGTCGTCACACCGGGATTCCTCTCGTAGCTTTACTTCATTCCCCAAGCTTTGTTGCTGATGGCACTCACTTGCTCCTCCGTTTGTGCGCTTTTATCGTGTGCACAACCGCTGCCTGACTCACGCGTGTATCGCACTGGATACTGACCGGATAACCGGATCGTTCCTCTTTTTTTTTTTGCTATGTTCATGTTTGTTATTTTAGTTCGTTTTATTAGCTCCGTTTTCCATCACAATGCGCTCTGCCATGGCTGCGGAATATCTTTCCAGCTCTGTCATGACCTCTTCCGCTTTTGGGTTCGATGACACTCCTCACGAAAGCGCGTCCAGCGTGATGGACCCGTCTGAACTTGGCAGTCGGCCCCGTGTCAGGTGTTCCTTCTAAATTCCCTCCCCCCGCTACTTCTGCCTCTCGTTAATCTTTTTCATGTGTCCTGTACGCCGGTCGTCTGCTTTGCGGTCCGCTCTCTCACTTCCTGGGTTAAGCTACAACTCATTAAATACGTCGGAACAACTCTCATTCTTTGGGATGCGCGCTGTTGCTCACGGCGCTTTGCCTTATTTTTTCTTCTCTTGCTAGCTCGAACTCAGCGCGTCTGACAACTGCATCCCCCTCTGCAAAAAAAAAAAGCTAAATATGCGCTTTCACCACTGTCAGGCAGAGCGCATGATCATTCTTTGCCCGTTCAGTTCCTTGAGGCCGATATCATTCCTGTTCCCTCATTTTTGATAGCTATAACCCTCGTTCTTTGCATGTACCTCCTGCTCCTTTATTGGACCGAGTGGTTGGCCCAAAGGATTTGAGACCTGCGCGTTACCCAGGTTTTTTTTTCCATCTCCAGTTTGATCAGCGCCCTTTCCGTTTTCATACCGCTTTATTTCCCCGCGTGTACTCCATAATTTTCGCTTCCAAAATTTGACACCAGCCCATTCATCCTCTTCGGAATTGCCTCCTTTATGACGGGGTTATTGTTGCTGACAATCGCACGGTTTCGTTCGCCCAATTCTCGCCGCACCGGCAGGTTTGCACCTGTTTCTTTAGCGTGTGCACGAAGACTTATCGGTAAGTACTCCAATATGGTTTGCTCCGGACCCGATAAAACGATGGTCACCACTTGGCTCAGTCGCCAGCCCCAATTTAACTCCCCACGCTCCCTGTAGATGATCACGGTTGATCCCAAGAATTATTGTCATCCTGAAGCCGTTCGGTGGCATTCCCTCCGCTAGCGGCCGTGAAAACCCTTCTTCAATAGCGTATTGCATAACACATTCGCCTCCTGTGTAAGACGTTGTTGGTGCATCTCATGGCTTGTTGCGGGAATTTCATATTTTCGCCTACAGGCAGCGCGCTTTCCGTTGGTATAAATGTGCCCACCGCCTCTTGAATAAAGGTTGATGGTTTGCAGAAACGTGTTTGGCACAAGTGTTTCCTGTGGCTCAAATTGGAGTATGAGTTCATTCGATATTACCTGAGAGAATCCTATACTATTTTCGGACCTTGTGAATAATTATCTACATCAAGCGTTTGCCGCTATTTTTCTACTTCCTCATAGATCGGAAGCCTGAGCGAATACCATGCTTCATATCATCACGCTAGTGTACGGCTGCCTACATCTTGTAGAAACTGTTATTTCAGTCGTTTTTATTGTAAGAACGAATTTGTTGAATTATGAGCTTTCTTCAAAATGATGCCTCTTACTAAGCAGTGATGTTTTTTTTTTCTTTCTGACAGCCAATGAAGATCTCTCTCATTTGAGAAAGGGTGCAGGGACAATTACTTTCTGTGTCCCTGTTTTGTATGGACGTGTGTTATGTTTGTTTTTAACTCGATGCTGTCGCCGCATTTTTTTTCTACAATACCGCCTGGGAGCCACATGCCCCTCTCGGTGGTGGGCGGTAAAAGGTCATGAACGTGCCAATTGCGCCCGTAAAGAATGTGCGGAGTAGCCTTTCCAGCGTGAAGACTCCTGAGGTGTGGTCTCTTAATGCTTTTTCTTGCTTTCTATGAATACTTCCGGTGAGTGAAATAATATATCTTTATATACTTGTGGAGGAATCGTTGACATTGGCGCCTGCTCCAACTACAAATGCTCATGCGTCGGTGATGGATTCGAATATTTCATATTCACTCTCCTTTTTTTCGTGTGTTTTGGAAGCCAACTGGAAATACAACGAGGGGTGCATTTGTATAATCATAAGTGCATAGCGACTACAGCTCCACCGAGATTGGTTCGTCCTGCATGAAGTTTGAAAGCATTTTCATGGGATGCCCGTGGTCAAACAGCTGATAATGCTGACGGTTGAAAGTGTTGAGATGCAGGCTCTCCTTGCGCGTGGCGGACGAATACGTGTAACACCGTCTTGTGCAGCTACACGCTCTATGTATAAGAGTTTGAAGGGGAGTTAGTGAGAGGGAATGGTGATGGTCAGGGTTTTTTTTTTTCGAGGAGTCCTCGAGAAGTGATTCAACATTTAGAAAGGGTGATTACAGGGCGCAATGGCGAAATGATGGAGACAGGAGCAGCTCATATCCACTTTGCCACATGGTGGTTGCAAAAAATAAATATTAACAAAAGGGGATGAAAGTTAGTAAACATACCGGAGTCGTGATCGTGTGGTGCTTGATAAGGAAAACTCTCCACAGTTAAAACTGAGAAGCGGATGATAGACCGCTTCACTAAAGCATTTCCATCTAAAGTTGACACAAAAACCAAACACAGGCGCAGGAGTGTAGAGAGTGGAGTAGCGTAGCTCATTGAATTGGTAAGATTATTATATGACACCGTTAGGGCTAAATTATCTTCCGTAACCGACTGCCAGACGAGAGCAAGCGATAATAATAACAACCTGCTAATGCGACCCACAGCACCCTCAAGATCTTGGTTTTCGACCCAATATGGGCCTCGCAGCCATCTGGCGTACTCGTCGTCATCGGCGACTCTCGTTGGACATAAACATGTTGAACACTTCACCGTTGTCATGTAAAAAATATAATATAGTACTTTAACATAATTATATGACTAACACCCTATAGGTACTATATTTTCATTTAGAGTACAGTTGAAGCACAAACGAAACACTGGAATTTCAAAGGAAAGAACGTATGGTAGAGAAGCGAAAGCACTGACAGTATGGGCGCTTCCACATAAAAGGCAAATGCCATTTGCCTGGTGGCAGCAAGAATGTTCAGTCCCGGGCTGACGTCGGAGCCCAATTACGCATTTCGCGGCAACCCCGCGTACAGAAGCTACTGGTCCAATGCGGGTGTGGCGTTTAAGAAATCAGAATCACTGCATCATAGCCTTGAACCATGTTTACTCGCCACCTCAAGGTGTAAGCGTAGGCACTCAAATTGTTTCCACCATTTTTGCGGCTCTTGCAGGAAGTGCTATGGAAAGCACATGCAAACGAATAGGAGGGAACTGCAGCAAAGAAAGCACTCAGATAAAGTCCGTCATTATGGAATCCCAAATGCCAAACACTAGTGAAAATGTGCCTTTTGCCAGGTATGATGCAACTGAAGAGGATGAAGATTTAAATCAATGCGAAGAAAAGAATCGTGTAAAAGAGTTTGGATATCAAAAAGAAAAACGAAAGAAGGAAGAGGTAATTGTGGAGACTAAAGTTTCAAAGGTTAAAGGTGAAAAGAGTAAATCCAAAATATGCAGGCGTAAAGGTGAAAACAGCGATGAGGCCGATGATGAGTATTATGAGTGCCGAGAGGGAGTAACTAATAAAAGAGCGTTATATAACCTTTTGATAATTGTTATTTTTCTTTTCTTCTAAAATTACTTACAACCATGGGAGAAGGTATATCGAATACGTTAGTGAGTATTGGGTAAAATATATGGGCATTTTTTCTGTGTTTGTCAGTAGGAGATCAATATGAAAACCATAGTACTGGCGCTCATTCTCGGCTTTCTCGGGTCCTCTGCGGATAAAGAGGAATGGGATAAAATTAAGCACTTGTTTTACGATGACCTCGGGACACCCAAACGGTTGTGCTCCGCGTTTGCAGATGACAGGGGTATGCAGATGTTTTGCCATAGGGGGAATGAGTTGCCGATTTGGAAGGTAATGAGTTGCGGTGTCGACGAAAAGGGGAATGTTTTTGCTTCCTATTCAAACGAGTGGAAGTCTTACGAGAAGCACATATTGCTGGAACAAGATATGGATGACTGGATTTATTTGGGAGTGAATCCAGAGTGCACCATTGATGACGAAGTTGAATTACCTAAGGTTCCGGTCACCCAATGCACAAACGAGTCGCTAAAAAAGATGGAGCGAAGGGTAAAAAATGGTAATAGGTACAAGAGCTGGGATCCTGCGAAAGGGAAGTGCATTATCACCACTCGTCCTCTTGACATTCTTTCAACTGAAGGAGAAGCAGTGGAAGTTAACGAGGACGACGAGCCAGAAGAGAGCAGGAATGAAGAAGAGAATATGACTAGAGAACTTGAAGTTGAAAAAAAAAGGCGACACAAAAAGAGAAAAAGAACCGCAAAAAAACGAAAAACGATATTGAGTAGTGAGAATGCACACGAAGAAGGAATAGATGACAAACATGGTGCTGATGCCGATGATGAATATGCGAATGATAATGAAGATTTTCAAAACCTGGTAAAACAAGGTACCGCAAGTCCTCAAAAAAATAAGGGTAATATTTTCTTTTTTTTACTAAGCATTTTATGTTATTTTTAATAAATTGTTGTATGACGGTAACGTCATGGGTGGACCAAAAGAATTCGTCAAAGAATAATCACGAAATACTGTCGATAATATAATTATTTATTTATTAAGAATTTAAAGGTATAAATAAGATTGTTGTAATATTCGAGAGGATATTTGTGTCGTAACGAATGGTATCATTAGTTTTAAAAACTTATATTTACAACATGAGGTGTTCTCGGAATTGAATATAACTGTTGCTTCTTTTTACCAATTTTCATATACATCATATAATAACCTATGTACACATAGTACAAAGTAAGAAAATAGAATTAAAAGGTTAAAAATAGTTTACCCTATATGATGGGCGGTGCCTTATAGAATTATGAACAGCGTGAAAGAAATACTGTTGGGACAGTGAAAATTCGTAGTGATGTAACACTTAACATATGGTGGGTTAGATAAGGTATGGAAGTTTAGTATATAAGGAAGTGAGGGGAGTGAAGTTTAAAGGAAATTAACACACACATACATATATATATATATGTTTGGAGAAGGATGTATTGAATTTCTTTATGTTGTACGCTATCATTAAGCTAGAAGCTACTATGGGGATTACAAGTGTTTAGAAAAGTGCCGCGTTTTCAGGATGGGTACTTCCTGTTATATTGTTCCTTTTGTGTGATTTTTCGTAATTTGATAGAGTTCTTTTTTAATGTTGACTATTCTGTTATAGAATTACTCGATATTTTAATTGAAAGCAACGGAGCGTAATTATCATGTGTTTATGTTTTATAAAAACGGTATTACATTTGGTATAACTTACCACAACATTTGTAGATGATTGTAATGAATAGTAGGTGGTGATTTGTGCCGCTCTGCATATATTTAATTTTGAAAATAGAAGAATCAGGGTTGGAAGTGGAAACTACAATTTGAAAAAGTTTTCTCTTTGGAATTTTTTCCAACAAAAAAAAATTAAAAATCCTCTATCTCACGAAAATATAAATTACACCTCACATCATTTTCTATTTTGCTCTGAGCTCATTCTTTCTTTACTCCACAATGTTGGTTTGCTTTACTATCACTACTACCTTTAGAAACCAAAGATCTAAACCACGTTGTGGTGCACAATCTGTTGCTTCACTGCCTCTAAAAATTTACGCCCTCAGAATTGTTCTTGATGTGTAAACAGATAGGCGCTATTTTAATAATACTTTTATTTTCCTCACTCTGTAATGGTGAGGAATATAACAGAGTGAGGAATTGCCACGCCTTTTGGTTTATCGATGGTGAAAGTGTTATTGTAGCATGTAACTTTGACAGCAAAATCCGAAAATCAGAGCAGGGGTGGAACATAACATTGTGTTCTAGAGGAGAGGACGGTAGAATGTACCTTTTGCCTACGCAATGGACGTTAGAAGACTGGAAGCGTCACCTCTCAGACCCCGGGGCCAAGTTTGTAAATGACACCTTTCGTGGTCGCGGTTACAACCCATGCTGCCGGGTGAGCAGGCGGCGAACCATAATCGTTGAACCAATAAACGATTGTGCGCCTGCGCATTTCGCGGCAACCCCGCGTACAGAAGCTACTGGTCCAATGCGGGTGTGGCGTTTAAGAAATCAGAATCACTGCATCATAGCCTTGAACCATGTTTACTCGCCACCTCAAGGTGTAAGCGTAGGCACTCAAATTGTTTCCACCATTTTTGCGGCTCTTGCAGGAAGTGCTATGGAAAGCACATGCAAACGAATAGGAGGGAACTGCAGCAAAGAAAGCACTCAGATAAAGTCCGTCATTATGGAATCCCAAATGCCAAACACTAGTGAAAATGTGCCTTTTGCCAGGTATGATGCAACTGAAGAGGATGAAGATTTAAATCAATGCGAAGAAAAGAATCGTGTAAAAGAGTTTGGATATCAAAAAGAAAAACGAAAGAAGGAAGAGGTAATTGTGGAGACTAAAGTTTCAAAGGTTAAAGGTGAAAAGAGTAAATCCAAAATATGCAGGCGTAAAGGTGAAAACAGCGATGAGGCCGATGATGAGGATTATGAGTGCCGAGAGGGAGTAACTAATAAAAGAGCGTTATATAACCTTTTGATAATTGTTATTTTTCTTTTCTTCTAAAATTACTTACAACCATGGGAGAAGGTATATCGAATACGTTAGTGAGTATTGGGTAAAATATATGGGCATTTTTTCTGTGTTTGTCAGTAGGAGATCAATATGAAAACCATAGTACTGGCGCTCATTCTCGGCTTTCTCGGGTCCTCTGCTGAAGCCTCTTTTTGGGAACTTCTCAAAATGTATGCGCTCTATAGGAATTCATTATCACTGGACGAGGTGTGCGCCGCATTTGAAAAAGGTGGACATATGCGGTTTTATTGCGAAAGAGGTGGTCAGAGGATAAGGTGGGGGAAGATGCACTGCGGAGGGGGTGAGGAGGGTGGCATTGCTTTGGCCTATTCGAAAAAGGGATGGAATCATACGAGCTTCGAATCTGTGGGAAGAACAATGAAAGGCTGGAATTTTTTGGGGATAAATCCCGTGTGTCAACTAAATGGGACCTTTCCACTAACGAGAAGCAAAGCTGCGAAATGCACCAAGGATATGTTGAAATTTGAAAAAAAATGGGCCAAAAATGTTGGAGATTACGATCATTGGGGTACAGTGCATGGAAAATGTATTGTCACTTACCTCACCCCTGAGAAGATTCAAAGAGTGCGGGGTGTAGAAATTGTTGGACCATACGGAGGATTATGGACGGAAGACGACGATGAAGACGATGAAGACGATGAAGACGATGAGGATGAAGAGGAGGACGAGGAAGAAGATGAGGGCGAGGATGAGGATGAGGATGAAGAGGATAGTAGTAAGGGGGGAAAAGGAAAATATCGTGGAAGAATGCAAAGAAGAAAATCAATAGGGGAAGGAAACGAAAGTAATAGTGGTGAAGATGATGAAGAAAATTATGATGATGAAGTTGTTCGAAGTCCATTAAAGCGAAACAATGGGAAATTACACGAAAATAAGGGTAATATTTTCTTTTTTTTACTAAGCATTTTATGTTATTTTTAATAAATTGTTGTATGACGGTAACGTCATGGGTGGACCAAAAGAATTCGTCAAAGAATAATCACGAAATACTGTCGATAATATAATTATTTATTTATTAAGAATTTAAAGGTATAAATAAGATTGTTGTAATATTCGAGAGGATATTTGTGTCGTAACGAATGGTATCATTAGTTTTAAAAACTTATATTTACACCATGAGGTGTTCTCGGAATTGAATATAACTGTTGCTTCTTTTTACCAATTTTCATATACATCATATAATAACCTATGTACACATAGTACAAAGTAAGAAAATAGAATTAAAAGGTTAAAAATAGTTTACCCTATATGATGGGCGGTGCCTTATAGAATTATGAACAGCGTGAAAGAAATACTGCTGGAACGTTGAAAATTAGGAGTAATGTAACACTTAACATATGGGGTTAGATAAGGTATGGAAGTTTGGTATATAAGGAAGTGAGGGGAGTGAAGTTTAAAGGAAATTAACACACACATACATATATATATATATGTTTGGAGAAGGATGTATTGAATTTCTTTATGTTGTACGCTATCATTAAGCTAGAAGCTACTATGGGGACTACAAGTGTTTAAAAAGATGGTGCGTGGAAGTATCGTTGTCTAGAAAAGCAATTTTTTATTGTCATTCAACACAATATTAAGGTAATCATTTGTGTTTACGATCTTTGATTTTTAGAGGTTGTTTTAGACAGATTATTAGCGGTGCTGAAAATTGAAATTTGTGGTGAAATGTTTTCCTCTGGATGGCTGTAAATATCTGTTTAACAGGCTGCACGTGGAGATGCGTTTCTCTTTTTGCTCATCCGTTGTTTTTATTTTTGATGTTATTGCTGCTAAACAAAATCGAGCTAAAGTATCTTTGCGTTTAGCATCTGAACTACACATGCTATGTTCTCTCCTCTTAAACACAAATATGTGGACTCTTTTCTCGCTGTGAAGTACGTACCGCTGCGCCAGGTTTCCACATTTAAGCACAACAGTTTAATTGAAATGGTTGGTCAAATATAGTAGGTTTTTCCATTAAAGGATATTAGCAACTCTCAAATTGACGGTTCATGCTTCTCCGTTAGACAACATTACCTCTGCACAATGTCTGGATCAGAGGCGGCTGCAGGAAAGAAGGTAGTAGTCAAGAGACTCTTTTTCAATATAAAACTAATCAGTGATATAGTAAAGCAAGTATCCCACTACACCCTGAAACAAAGGCGTAACGTTCTTGGCATAATTGAAAAGATGGTGTTTCAGAGGACGCGTGAAGCGGAAACCATTTTCTTCCCACTATGCGGATAAGCTGCACAAAAACCGAGTTTATGTTCAGACCGCTGAAGAGGGCTAAGGATACTTGGTTCATTGTACGACAGCCCCTTCCTCCACTATACAGATTTACAGTTGGAATTAGTAGTGTGACTCTGCTGGTGTGAGTATCGATGAGTGTATACTCGCTGTTTTTATGGGATTTTAGTATTTTAGTTGTGGAAAAGAACTGTTGCGCATGTCCGTGTGCGCAGCATTCTTCTCCATGACAATGATGATGTAAGGAGATAGTGTTGTATAGGAGGGACAAGTGATCGCGAATTATATGGTTTCTGTGCTTGTGGAGGAAGTCTGGAACAGCGAATACCTCTTCCTCATTTACACAGTCCCTGGACATATCGGGAGCATAGGAGTGCATATATATATAATATCTTCACACACATGCATTACAGATCTTATGAAGTATGGAAAATGCACGGGAGGTATCCAAAAACGCCTTGTAATTAGATTTAACACTGTTTTATTTATATGCTGCTTGACTTTTTATTCTATGATGTGATTTATAGAATTATCATCAAGTTGCATACGTACAGTACACCTTTCCAGTGACAATCCCACAAAGAGCAATAAAAAGCTTCGGAATATTGAGTTAAAGCGTATTGCATGCAGGGGTTGCAATCTTTTTTTTTGAATTTGAATATGTTCATGCATTCTTTGTACCGTTCTCCTTTATTTTATCCGCTGTTTGATAACTGTTTTGCAGCGTCGTTACTTAATTGAGCACAACAAGGCGTTAAAAGATGGCAGATGATGGTAAGACAGGGTTCGCAAAATTTGTGTACTACATAAAGGTATTTCATGCGCTGGACTACATTCTACTTGTGACATTTGCACTGGCTGTTGTGTATGGAATGAGGACTGTCCGCCCACCTTGCCGAACATTCTCATGGAATGACACGGACATAAGTCATAAGAAGGGGAAGTCCACATTCCCCTCAGGAACACTGTTTTCCATGGAATTTATACCTATTGGACTTTATCTGCTGTTCGAAGCCTTGCGTGCGCGTTTGGCTCGGAAGGGTGAGTGGTACTTGGATGTGAAAGAAACTGA
This sequence comes from Trypanosoma brucei brucei TREU927, assembly GCF_000002445.2. Taxonomy (NCBI): domain Eukaryota; phylum Euglenozoa; class Kinetoplastea; order Trypanosomatida; family Trypanosomatidae; genus Trypanosoma; species Trypanosoma brucei. The sequence continues at coordinate 136,380 of NC_007281.1, read as the reverse complement.
TCAACTCATAGACGGAGCCACTACGCGGGTAGAGATGTTGGAGCCAGAAGGGAAGAGGTCTGAAGGCGCAAATGCTGCTAAGGCTGGAAGATACCCCGACGAATCGCCAGAAGGGAACAAAGAGAATGATCCAAAGAGACTTATGACATGTCTTGAAGCCACCAATTACTGGGTTCTGGCGCACGGATTTTCTATTATTTTGGCCGTTTGTTTGGTGGAAATATTGAAGGTTTATGCTGGCCGACTCCGTCCTGATTTTCTTGATAGATTGAAAAAGGCTAACGTTACGGAAGGAACAGATCCAAAAGATCTCTGTGACATTGCAAAAGCAAGGGATGGCAGGCTTTCATTTCCTTCAGGGCACAGTAGTTGCGCTTTCTCCGTCTGCACACCGATGGCCCTATACTTCCTCTCGGTTTTACACGCGTTCAGTGGAGCATCCGTGTGGCGAACACTCGTTGGCCTTTCTCCAATTTACCTCGCATGTGCTTGCGCCATCTCACGAACACGTGACAACCGCCATCACTTCGCTGATATAGTTGCTGGTAGCTTAATTGGTATGGGCACAGGACTTCTCGCTGTTGCTGTCTTTTTCCGTTTTGGTAAAGAGATCGCAGTGCTTGTGCCCCGTCGCATGGAGTTCGTGCGCAGCCGCGGTGGGCGGGTTCTCGCTGATGTCGCTGAGTGATCACGCGTGATGATTGTTTTCCTCACTTTATCTTTTCCCCATAATAATTTTGTTATACTATCCCTTATTGACATTAATGCAGGCAAAAAAAGGTGATGTCTAAATGTTAAGAAAATAAAGAAACAGGAAATACCAATATTTGAAATTAAGCTGAAAAGGGGAAAATTAGAGTAGTGTGAATGTGTGAGATAACGATAAAGATGGTGAGAAATTTAAGGGATATAAAGTTGTTAGTTTTTGAGAAGGTGCTATTTACAGAGAAAAAATCTTAGGACGCACTCTTTGCGTGTAAGAAGGAACCAATATATGTTTTATAGTAATAAAAACAATATCAATAATAACAATAATTCACTTCTAAATAAATCAAACAATTGATAATAGTGTGAACGAGAGAGACAGAGTATGTGTGTGTGGTAATCTAGATTGTTTTTCTTCTTTTCTCTCATAATTTATGAAATAATTTTAGAAAATCTAATTTTAAAAGAGGGAATGGCGAGGTGCTGGTGCACATATAAACTGACAAAAAGTAAAAATGTAATTTTATGGGTTTATTTCCCGATTCAGGACAAAATATCCATATCGTGTTGCTTATTGAGCAAGAATTGTTTTAACTGTATACATGCTTTTCGGCATATGTTATTAAATGATTCTGTAAAAAGAAATATACCTCCATCTGATTTCTTTTGAAAATATTATCTGTAGGTAGAATTAATGGACATGCGCTTAGTTGAATGTGTGTTCCTCCGATATGTGAATTAAAATATGAATAAAATAAGTTGACCATCCTTGAGTTCTACAAAGACGCAGGAAATAATATGTGTGCTGACACTGAAGAAGGTTCCAAATGCATCGTGTAAATAACCGTTTAGAAAGAGAATTGCTGTCTCTCTGGATAGTATAGGCAATCTATGATATTAAAAACGATATAAGACCGCAAAATGTGTTAAATATATGAATATATGCATTTTTTATACGTGTGTTTACCCGTGTTTCAACAATGTGACTACTTTATGATATTCACAAGTCTCTTTCTGAGAGAGAAATTACAAGTTTGTGCACCACATAAGAGCACGATTTGGTGGTATGCTGGGTGAGTGAACGAGGAAATCTTTACCAAGACATACCATTCTCAGCCGTGCAAATGCACAATATTATACAGCAATTTATTATAATATTAGAATTAGTATATACACACTCAATACACCCTCCTATCATTATTATCATTATTATTATTATACTTACCATTACAATATGGCTATCACTAATAGCTATAAAAAACCAAAATGGATATACATTGAAAAAGCAATCATTAACCTACCTTATCACCGTACTAAGTTACACCCGTAAAAAAGTTTCATACGTATTTTTAAAGAGTTCTACTGATTTTTAGGTTTTCATCAAAGAGTGTTAGAATATATCATATATTAAGAAATATGTCAAATTATCACAAATAACAGATTTTATAAAATCGGGCAAAAATCCTTTTAAAAATTGTCATAACAACAAACTCACAAAAGCAGCAGCCATCAGAGCTATTTTCTTATTGATGAGAAAACTTCCATTTCGGCACTTCTCTATCCTTGTCATCTTCGTCCTCTTTTCCCTCTTCTCCATTTACAATTCTTTTGGTCATCCCTGTTGACAGCCTCACATCTATTCTTCATTTCATATTCTAAGTATTTTACACCCCCATCTGTCTTTCCAGTTTCTTGGTTCGCTTGAACAACATGGCTTTTAGGATCTTCTTCGCATTTGTTAGGAGTTTCGTTATATTTACATCCCATATCTGGTTTGCAATTATCTGGCGTTGTTATCTTTCCACATTCTACCTGCGGCTTGTCGTCACCCCTAGTTCCGCTGGATTCTCCTGTTGGCGTGTTTGTATTGCCGGAGAATTATTGAGGTTGTCGGAGTAGTTCTGATTGATATCGTTGCTTTTAGTTTCTTTACCTCTGCTTTCAGCCGCTTGTTGTTTTCAACAAATTCCTGGTACATTTTGTAAAGGTTGCGTGCCTCTGTCAGTTGAGCGGCCCATGGGATGCTGTAGAAACCTTTTGTGCTGCCGGTGTAGTGTTACGAATAGTCTATGCAGTTGCTGCCGGCATTGGCGCAACTCGTTGAATAAGTTCCACCCGTGAGCGTATGCGCTGTTGCTGCGCTGTTTTAGTTTACACCGATTTGCGCTGCGACAGCTGCTAGCACGATGTCTATTGCCACGTCTAAAGAGAGATCTGTGTTTGCTTTTGGGCACTTCGCAACCGTTTTTTCCCACGCAGTTGCTACGATGTTGCCGACGCTGATCTGATCCTGCGTGAAGTGTGTGCCGGTACATTCCGCTCCGTTAGTCGAAGCTCACAGGCAGATCAGGTCGCGGCCGATGCTCGTTCCGGCTTTGTCTGGTGTGCATTCTGCCGTTTTTGTGATTGTATTGCCCTGTGATGCTTTGCATGTCTTTGCTGCGGGATCGTACATACCGTCGCTCGCGCACGCCGCTTTTGTTCGAGCTTCGTTAATCTGCTCTATTATGTTGGGGTTTGTGTCGAGTCCGGTCGCTTGCGTCTCTTTGAACTTTTTCAGAGCTTCGTTGGCCCTGTTGTTGACGATGCTCCTGAAGCTATGTAGCAGCAAAGCGTGTACCGTGAGGGGATTCGCTACGTTCCACGAGCTTTTGGCGTCTTTCCAGTCCGCTGAGTCTTCCTCCCGGTTGATATCTCTGAAAGATGCGCCGGCGTCTTGCTTAAATGTAGCGAAGTCGCATTTTTCTTTTATTTTGTCCACCAGGGTCTGCTGTGAGCTTCAGGAAATCGTCATGTTGACGTTGAGTATGTCGTTAAGCTGTGTCGGCTTTTGTTCTTTGGTGTGATCTGGTTGCTTGTGTTTCCCCTGGCGATGCCGGCCACCTCAACGTGGTGCCAGGGTCCAGTACCCCGTATCATCGGGCGAAGCCAAGAGCCAGCAGCGTTCCTTTCATGGGGAACACTGCTGTGCTCCGGCTACGGCATCATACAGAACAGGGATCAGCGGCGTCTTGCCGGGACACCGTTTTTCATTTGTCGGTCCCTGGGCACGTGCCAGCGTGCTATCAGCAGTATCATCCGCACTAAGATGCTGCTGTCCGGTGATGTGGAAGAGAATCCCGGCCCGTCGTTGCGAGGGATGCAGTGGAACTGCACCGGGCTATCTCAAGGAAAGAGATTAGCACTCCACAAAACCCTTGTTGATGAGCGGATCGCCTTTTGTCTGTTGAGCGAGACAAGGATGACGCCTGGAGAGGCGGCTTGCTTTAGCGTTGCTGGCTACCAACATCACGGAATAGCTCGTAACTGCAAAGGAGGTGGTGTATCAATACTAGTGAGGGAGGACCTACCAGTCGAGACCGGTATAGCCGTTGTTGGTCGCATTGAACAAGTGCATGCAATAATTCACCTTGCACGTGGAACGGCGCTGACTGTCACGTCGGCATACATCCCACCAAAACACACCTTCACGGCAACTGACCTAGATACGCTTCTAACGACTGACGGTGCCCAGCTCATCGGTGCAGACGCTAACGCACACGCGTTGGCATGGGATCGCGCGAGCCCACCAAATACCAAGGGTGAAACCCTCACACAGTGGTGCATTGACAACCAGTTTCTGGTCTGCAACACTGGTGAGTGCACCAGGTACGCGCGCCACCACGGGGAGTCCAGCCCTGATGTGACACTGTCAAGGAATTGCACAGTGTACACGTGGACATCGCTGTATTCTCCCGATAGCGATCGCCATCACATATTTTTCGACGTTATCGTTGGAGACGACACAGATGCACTGAGTTGCCCGCGGCTTCGAAAGCCCATGTACGCATGGCTAAAAGCTAACTGGAGGAATTTCCGTCTCAAGGTTGACGAGCTCTGCAGGAAAATTGGTAGAGAGAAGAACGTCAACACCCTGGAACAGAAATTGAGCTCCGCCATCCGCATTGGACACATACACTCCCGAAACTCGATGAAGAGATCGCTGGATGCGGACCCTCCCACCGAAGGGAAAAGTTGGTAGCCACGCGTAAGCAGATCCTGGACCGTACCACAAAGAAGAGATGGAGCACGCTATGCTCCAGACATGAAGTGTCAGACCACTGCAGTTGGCACATTGTCAAGAAGGTATATGCGCCACGACCACTAACCACACCGGCTGTACTTGTTGATAACGCGGCCATCACGGACTACCGTCAAGCTGAGAGGTTCAGTAAACTGTACTCGTCCCGCGCAAGAAGGCACCCCGACTCACACCCACCTGCACCCATAAAGACGATAGCGAGTGAGTTCAGTCCCATCACGATGGCTGAACTACGGAGATCGATCAAACTGCTACCGAGTGGATCCGCAGCCGGACCTGATTGCTTATACAACGAGGCACTGCAACATCTCGGTAGAACAGCGCTGAATGTTGTTCTGAGGCTATTCAATGACAGCCTACGAACGGGAGTCGTGCCGCCTGCATGGAAGACTGGTGTTATCATCCCCATCCTGAAGGCCGGAAAAAAGGCGGAGGACCTCGATTCTTACAGGCCAGTGACGCTCACGAGCTGTCTCTGCAAAGTCATGGAGCGCATAATTGCCACGAGGCTTAGAGACACTGTTGAGTCCCAGCTGACGCCGCAGCAATCAGGCTTTCGCCCCGGATGCTCAACGCTCGAACAACTCCTGCACGTCCGCGCTGCCCTCTGCCGCCCCACGCACCAATCTCTTACGGGTGCTGTATTTGTCGACTACGAGAAGGCATTCGATACAGTAGACCACGACAAAATTGCGAGGGAAATGCACAGAATGAAGGTATCACCCCACATTGTGAAGTGGTGCGTATCATTTCTGAGTAACCGAACTGGCAGAGTGAGATTCAGGGAGAAGCTTTCCAACAGCAGAACATTTGAGCGAGGAGTGCCACAAGGAACTGTCCTTGGCCCAATCATGTTCATTATTGTCATGAACTCGTTGAGCCAACGCCTTGCAGAAGTGCCGTTACTGCAGCACGGATTCTTTGCATACGACCTGACGCTACTTGCCAGGCACACAGAGAGGGATGTCATCAACCACACACTACAATGCGGCCTAAACGTGGTGTTACAGTGGTCAAAAGAGTACTTCATGTCTGTCAACGTAGCGAAAACGAAGTGCACACTCTTCGGGTGTATAGAGCGCCACCCCCTTACATTGCAACTGGACGGCGAAAGAATAGGAGCTGACAGGACACCGAAGCTTCTCTAGGAGTAACATTCCAGTGTCTGCAAGGGATGGCAACACATGAGGCCGAAACGAGACGCAAGATGGACTTCCGACTACTGCAGATAGCAGCCATCTCAGCTTCTACATGGGGGCCAAGACGACAAGTACTGAGAGCTTTTTATCTAGCACTCGTACAGGCACACACCATGTATGGCATTGAGGTATGGTACTGGGACGCTTCGAAACGAAGTCGCGACCTCCTTGCATCAGCACAACACAAAGCCAGTTGCATCATAGCCGGCATACCGCATGGGACGCGCAAAGAGGACTCTCTGCTGGAAGCAAACCTCCTGCCACTCAAGACGGCCACTCTTGTGCACAGCATGAAATTCATGCTGATGTGTGAGTCACGAAGCGGATGTTTGCGGCGCAGTGCTGAAGAAGTATACCACAGCAAACACCCAGTCAGAGCCCTACATTCCCGCATCATGCGGTCCTACCCCCACCTCCACATTGAGCCACGCGAGCACCCACTAGAGACATCGACGCTCCGCCACAGCTGCCGACCGCTATTTCACACGCAGATAAAGCCTGTGTGCGCTGATGACCCTGACGATGTCAAAAGGGGGGCTTCCGAAAAGTGGATTGAACGGCATTTTGCACGGAGGGGGAAGGAGCCGCCGCGACGTAAGCACTACGAATTGTGGACTGATGGATCCGTGTCCCTCGGTGAGGAGTCCGGAGCAGGGGAACTCTCATGCAGTTACAGAGCGGAATGCGTAGCATTAGAGATAGGACTGCAACGGCTGCTGAAATGGCTTCCGGTATACAGAAGCACACCGAGCAGGTTGTCCATCTTCTCTGACTCGCTGTCAATGTTAACAGCACTGCAGACAGGCCCCCTAGCCGTAACGGACCCAATTCTAAGACGACTATGGAGGCTTCTGCTTCAAGTTCAGAGAAGGAAGTTGCGTATGCGACTGCAATTTGTGTTTGGCCATTGTGGCGTGAAACGGAATGAGGTTTGCGATGAAATGGCCAAAAAGGCCGCATATTTACCACAATTGCGAGACACATGGATCCCCGACATCATTGCTTATGCGAAGCGAGTGCTTAGGTTGGAAGAAGTCCATGAAAACACTCATAGGTTTGGTATCACGGGCAACCACTTTCCAACAAAACATAAAGAAGAACTGACGAGGGAAGAAGAAACGGCACTGGCACGCTTTCGGGTTGGGTCTTCAAGACACTATGGATGGATGTTGCGAAAGATCAACCCGAGTGTGCCCCCGCAGTGCCGATGGTGTAACCCGCAACATGCAGCGATAGGACCAACAATACAAACAGCCCCACCTGTTGCGGCACGCACTCTTCAGAGAACCTCCGAACCGACCAAATGTACGGAATGTGATGCCACATACCAATGCCGCTCGAGTGCTGTAACGCATATGGTAAACAAACATGGCTTTGTGCGAGCTGATGCCCTCTTGAAGATCAAATACGGCGATGCAACACCTGCAGTGGATATCCCCCCGGAGCCCCCTCCAGTGGTGGCGATCGTTCCTCTACCATCGAGCACACGAGTCCCGATGAGACCACAGGTGCTTTATTGTACCATCTGTGCCTCCAAATTCGCAGTGCCAGGCCGACTATTACACCACCTTAGAACAATACATGACATAGGTAGCGGTAGTTGCCGCGTGAAAAGGGGACGAGAGAACGAAGACTCAGTGCAAGGAGATGGTAGAGCCCCAGCAGCGCCAGCCTCTCAGGATACACGGAAGCTGCTGTTTCAATGTGACCTGTGCGAGGCGAGCTTCGGTACACGTTCTTCCCTGTCACTACACAAGAAATTCAAACATAAGAGCATAGTGACTGAGGACGGTACCGTAATGGTAGTGCAATTCCCTCGTAAGCGTCCCCGTGAGGGAAACGTTGACATCCCGGGGAAAGGGAGGTGCAGTGTAGTGTGTGCCAAAAAGTGCTCAGTTGCAGGGACTCCCTCAGCCGACACTGTAAGGCTTTCCACAAAGGTGAGGGAGTCGAGCTTAAATGCAGCAAAAGCACAAAATTGCGTGCCACTGATTCCCCGCATACAAACACATCCATGTTGGTGTGCCCGACATGCGAACGGCAGTGTGCTAGCAAAACTGGCCTCACCCTACATCAAAAGAAGATGCACGGTATGAAGGTAGAGCGCGCTGTTACCAGCCAACGCGGCGACTGCGAAGAAATGTTGCTGCACCTGATGAGCTGTCCAGGTTTGAAGGAATTACGTGTGAGGTTTTCGGTAGAAGGAGTGTGTGTGCAGGATGTATGTTTCTCTAAAAGGCTGGCGCAGTTTCTCATTGCGGTTGAACGGAGCCGGCCGCAGGTGAAGTCCTCACCTAAGGTAACAGTCATACAACCCACTCTCCCTTCTGCAACTTCCCCCCTTATTGCCGAGAGTGGAGCTAGCAGGAAAAGCACCGGACGCAGGAATAGTCCAGACACCCTTAGAGACAGAGGGGGTATGAAATCAACAAGCAACAGAAACAGAAAGAGGGAGAGAGAATAATAAACGAATAACAAAAATCAAAACAAAAGGATTGCTAATTGACATCTTTTGGAGAGTCCAGGGAGGGGGGGCTTCTCGCCCCATCTGCTGTATTCCGTTCAACTGCGGAGCTACAACAAAAATTATAGAGGGTGTGTTAGGATGAATGAAAAAAAGGGAGACTCTGCCACAGTCGCCAGACCGATAGCATCTCAGGGCTGTACGGTGATGGCTGATGGCCGCGCCAGTGGGGGAAAACTCTCACGAAGGCACGAAGAAAATTCAAAAAAAAAGAATGTGGACTTTCTCATTCTGCCCACCCAGGCTTTTACTGTGTGATTCGTCAGATGCATCTCTCTTTTCTTCTTTTACCTGAAACTTAGTAACTGCGTTTATTCTTTCAATCCCGCTGTACCCTTTCATGATTATTGCCTTCATAATCTTTCCTATGTTAGTTCTGTCCTTATTTCAGCGTTTTACAGTCCTTATATTTCGTCACACTCTCTGCATCATGCTTTATAATAATACACCTGTTCATTTATATAAATTATTTCTCTCTCAATTACTCCAGTTTCACCTTACCAATATTTAACGTGCTTCTATTTTGTTCTTTTATTCGGTTGTAACCACAAACTTATCATAAAAGTTTCGATACACACACTTACAACACTCTTGTATTATTATCATTATTGATATAACGCCAACTAATATCCATAAAATAAGCAGTATAAACAAATAAATAATTTTTAATAGTAACTTTTCTTACCGTATAGCTCTAATGCTTTGGACATACAGGCCACTATCATACAAATTGTACTAAATTTTCATTTTTGGCTTTTTCAAATTCTAAAAAATTTTCACGTTTTTTTCAAAAGCGTTAAAATATATTAAATTTAGAAAATATATGCAAACTTTCCCCCAAAATCAAATTTTCAAAATTTTCATAAAATAGAGCAGTAGTCATTAAAATGCTACCAAACTCGCAAAACTAGCAGTCATCAGAGCAAATTTATTATTTACTAGAAAACAACCATTTCGGCACTTTTCTGTTTCCTTGTCAGGCTCATCATCTTTACCTTTTCTCCATGCGCAATTTTGCTTGTCGCCTGTTTTGTCATTTTCACAAGCAGTCTTATCAGTTCCGTGCCTTGTACAGCCAGTTGTAGCTGATGTCCCTGAAGCTCCCTCTCCTGTTCCTTGGCTTTTCTGTTCCTCCGCTTTGGCTTCACACGTGCCTGCTTCCTCGGTAGTTGCTTTCCATTTGCAGTTATTTTCTGTGCAGGTCGCGTTTTTTGTGTGCTGTTTGCAGTCGTCTCCTTTTTTGGCCTGCGCTTCTTGTGTTGTGCCTGACTTGCCCGCTGTTACCTGTAGTTTTTTGTAAATCTCTAGCTGAGGCCTGAGGTTGTAGGCCTGTTTCTTTAGGGACTTTAATTGCAGAAGCAAGCCTTGTAGCCGCTGAGTCGCTAACTGTTGATCCCGGAGGTCATTGGCGGCGTCGCTGAGCTGTTTTTTCCACTGTATGTTGTGATACGCTTTGCTGTCCGCCTTGGTGGTCGTCTTGTAGTAAACACACAATCCGCTGCCTGACAGTCCTCCGCAGTCGGTTGCCGCGAAAGTGCCGTAAAAAGCTTGCTGGGCTTTGCTTGTCGTCTTGCCTGCTACCGCTGCTATCAGCTTTGTTATGTCGTCGGGTGTTACTTTGTCATTTCCTGGTTCCGGACATACGTTTATTAGCCCTTGTATGGCCGTATGGACATTTGTTAAGGCGGCTTGCGCGTCAGCATTCGCAGGCTGGGCATTGCTGCATGCCTTGAATCCGCCGGCGTTTTGCGACTGTTCGCCCGCGCAAATACAGTACAAAAAGGCGGTTAGCGTTCTTGCTTTAGCTGAAGCCGACGTTGTGTCGCCGCAGAGTTCTTTTCGGTTTGTAGGGTTGCCGTTCGCTGCTTTGAAAACGGCTGCTGTCAAGTCCGCTGCTGCCGTTGCTTGTTCTCCGTATGTGGCTGTTTGAATCTTTTTGTGGATTGCTGCTGCAGTTAGAGCTTTTGACGCTTGTTTTAAATTTTCGATTTCAGTGAAAGTTGATGCTGCTGCCTCCGCAATCGGCTGCAACAAAGCCAACAGTCGCTGTCTGTCTGCCTGCGTTGCGCCGTCTGCCCCTGCGGATCTTAGAATTTTTTCCGGCCCTTTGTCTGTTTCTATTTCATCTTCCGCGTTTATCCAGTATGGCCGCCGTTCCTTTCTCAGGCTGTCTTCGGTAGCTCCAGATGGTTTATAGGCTGCTCGCTTAGGCGGAGTTCCCGTCTTGTCAAACTGCTTTCGCCAGTCTGTGCCACTTAGAGAGATGTTCAGTTTCTGTATCTCTTGATAATCTGTTGTGGCCTGCTGTGTTTCTGGGAGCTCTGGTATTGGTCGCTGTGTTAGGGCAATTAGAGCACATAGATCCAAAAAATGATGTTCATTGTCTCCTGCTGCTACTGCCGCTGCTTTTCTCTGGCTCAGTAGCAGCGCTATTACCTGTAGCACGGTGGTGGTGTGCATGCTTTTCTTATTATTTCCTAGTGTGCTGTGGACTTTGGGGTTTGCATTATTAAGCGCCTGTTATTGCTGCACCTTTAGTGCTCCGACCAGTTTATGCAGGCATATAACAATGTTCTGATCTTTTAAAAAACTCTACTGCTCATTATATGCGTGTTTTTGTTAGATTTAAAGCTTCTTAGACTTAAAAAAACCACCTTGGTCAAACGACTTTCCACAAACATTACAATATTTAAAGTCCAATTTTTCTCTGATAACACTGCATAAGTTTCTACTTTCCCCATATCCTTCGAATTAAATTGTCTTCCTTTCAACTCTTTATACCAAGTAAGATTTTTAACAATTAACTTCGCTTTCTCCTCCCACGCAATAGGATGACCTGGAAAATGAATGAATGGAGCTTGTCCAATCACCCCACTACTAGGAATAGTAAAAAATCTCTCCTCATAATCCAATGCAATCATTCCTCTTCTCAACACAAATCGCTGCCCAACAGCTTCCTCTTGAATTGCACTTCATATTAGCAATGGCGTATAGATACTCTGTCCCGACCACTACTTATCACTTTCTTTAAGCAATTCTCCAAATGAATATTCAAATTTCTCAAATGCCCAAACTCTTGCCATTAAACTTCCACCACTAAGACAAGGTTTGCCACTACGAGGTATTTTAAGCAACTGATGTAAGTTTTTATCCTCCTCTTTTTGGTAACCAACATTAAAAAACCAATAGCAACTCTCTACATGATCTTTATGAATTTCCTCTTCTTTAAATTTATCTTCATTTTCTGCACTATTTTGTATAAAATATTCCACAGCAGTTTCATATTTACCTCCGTCAGAAACAATAACATCAGATCCGTCCAAATGAATTACAATATCCTCATAACTTGAATTCTGTCTTTCTAAAAATTCTATAACCCATATAGGTATTTTAAAATGGCTATACAAACCTCTAATTGCAATTGTAATAATTTCAACATTGCTTAGTTTGGCACTCAATATGAGCCTACACCATCCTTTCGTTGTATGAGGTTGAACTGCAACAAAAAACGCTCTTGGTTTCTTAGTATAATTTTCCGTTTAAATAGCTGCTGTTTCACCTTGTATAGATATTGGTCTTAAACACACTAAATGTAGTAGTAACAGTGACAGTAATGTTCTCATGATACCAAATTTCATACCACAGTATGCCTTTTAAATTTGTTAGGTTTATAAGAAAATTCTATATATTTTATGGAAAAGGTTGCTAATATCACTAAGGTGTTATTTAAAGAATACTTTTCTACACGTAGAAGTAATGCTTTTATACTTTTATGATGTATGTGTGGAAGGCTGTATGCACATTATGTGTAGTTTTTATTTGATCATTCAGCTGCAGTTATTCTTTTAGAAGTTAACTTCAGTAGCAACTAACGTTGAATACTAAAGGGAAAATGCTTTTTTTTAGTCTTAATATTTTCTGTCTATTTATTTTTATGGTATTCGCAGCAGCTAGTTTTACTATTTTGTTTAAAATGTACTAATCATTTTACTATTTTTGTGCGGTTACAACTCAAGGTGGTATGATTAATCGTAAAATCTTCATCACAATTGTTTTTATCAGCTACTAATGCTAATTTTCTGGTTTTAGTCATCCCTACAATAGCAGCTATCTATTTCTGTGCGAAATAGGGTGCGTAACCGGCTCCTCGTAATACGCTATTATTTTTTGATTTGTTTTTCCCTTTCGCGTATTCAGCTGTTTCATCCTGTGTTTTCTTTACTTCTCTAAATTTTTCTGTTTAAAACGTAGTTACTCCATTCTGCATCTACACTACATTCTGTCTTTCCATCACTCTTTGCGTAACATAATATCAATATGTTTGTTTGTGTATAAAACTGCGCATATTCCATCTCCTCCTTTCTTCTGTTGCTGCGTTTCGCTTAGTAATACTCGACTTTATTCCTACTCCCTTACTCCCATAGCAAAATTATAATTGATTTAAGTGCTTCTTCTTTCTTTCTGGTTGATTTATCATTTCCACCACTTTTATAATAATAATAGTATACACACACTCACAACACTCTCCTATTATTATTATTATTTATTATATAATGCTGTTATACATGTGTATATGTGTTTGTGAGATTGTAAAGGGATCTCGCAGGCATCGTGAGGGAAGTATGGGGTAGTACGAGAGGAACTCCCATGCCGTGCCTCTGGTTTCTGGAGTTTGTTGAAGGGCAAGTGCTCCGACGCTATCGCACGGTGGTTCTCGGCTGAACGCCTCTAAGCCAGAAACCAGTCCCAAGACCGGGTGCCCGTAAAAGCAAAAAGCAAAAAGAGAAAGTATAGGGAAAAATATAGTGTACATGTAAAGTGTGTTCCATATATATATATATTCATATATATATGTGTGGGCACGGCTTGTGTGTATGTCTATATGGCTCACTGACGTTGAAGAGAATGAAAAAGTGTATAATAATACTACATATGCGTGTGTATGTGTGTATATTATTACTTTGTATTTCTGTGTGAGAAGTGTTTTATGTGCGGGCATATATATATATATATATATAAATGCTCTTTACCTCCGTCTCTTCCAGTTGTCTGTTCTCGCTCAAGACAAAAAAAACATGTTCGAAACGAATATTATCTCGAACTGTCACTTCTCTTATCTGGTGGGCTCTGCCCTCCCTTGTCGGCGCCCAGTACCTTCATTTTCACAAGATCTGTTTCGAGCGCGTTGAACAAAAAACAAAAGCAACGGAAGAATTTCATTACTTATAAAATTTATGTGATGATGCGGAGGTGTGAGAGGTATTATGTTATGCTTGCATCAACAATGCGCGTGCATATACACTCTATGTGTGTGTATGTTTTTGTCTGTATTGTTGCGCGTCACACTGTGTGGTACTACATATATATACGAGGCAATGTTTCAATTATTTTTGGTGCATTGTGTTTCTATGTGTGTGTGTAAGTGCCACCAACTCTGTGAACCAAACCTATCTCTCTGTGTATATATATTTATATACAATACAATAATATTTTGTCCCTCTCCAAACGAGAGTACATGCATGGGCTGGCATGAGCGGCACGCTCCACGACCGTGGGGCTCGAGGGGCACTTTACGTCCCGAGGCGCTGAACCTTGATGCTTGGAATTTCATGCTCAGGGACTTTTGAAGAAGTCATATGTGTGTGCTTGTATATGTGTATGTGTGTTGTGTTACGTTGCGTCGAGATGTTGGGGTCACATTCTCTACTATGTGTGTAGTCTCCTATTTTGCATCACGTTGTGACGGGGAGCGTTTTATTGGATGTGTGTGTATGGTCACTCGGATATTATGCTATGCTGCAATTTTTCCATGCGAGAACAAAATTAATAGCATGCCATTGTGTTTTATAATAATATATTCTGTACGCCTTTATTTTGGGTGAGATTCCCATGTATATGACATCCAATATGTCCAAGAAGCAAGTGTATATTTATTTATTGATGTTTACATAGATCCCATATTTGTCGCACTGGTGGGGGTTATGCTCTCCACATCACAATATATTATATGCTGAGAGGACAGCTTGCACACGTATGGGGAATTTATAGGAATATGATAATAAGCTCCTTTGTGTTTGCCGCTTTTCTAGAAATGTGAGAATAATGCAAACCGTATATTTTGTGGCTGTGAAGGTTTGTCATAATATATCGACATAGTTTTCCCCTTTACATACTAATAATATACCATGAGGCATTATGTGCACAATATGGGAAGTGTGGCTACTGTATATGTTATTTGTTAACTCTTCCTTCGGATGAAACACTACAGTGTCACACCTCTCCTTCTCATATCATATGTATGTGCTTCACCTCACATTATTACTCCATACCATTGTGTTCTATTGGAAGAAATAATGTGGAATAATAGATTGGGTGAAAAAAGAAAAGATCAGAAAGGCATGACTATCTCTCTCTATAGTGTGTGGTGTACGCTGTTGATGCTTTGAAAGTTCTGCATCATCACGTGATATCATATACCCGTATGCCGCGCTTGTGCATACGTATGTGTATATATTTTCTTTGATACATTCTCGGCGTAATGGAGAGTGTGTCCATGTCAGTTATTTTTTGTTTCCTTCACGAACTTACGCACTTCAATGCGAATTTCCATCGTTTTACACACGGTGCAGTCGCTTATCCCTATTATGCGAGGTGCGTGTGGTTAGGAAAAGATTAAGAAGAAGAGAGGCTTTAACCTATATGTTAGAGAGGCGCAAAAGTAATGTTCATTTCAAAAGGGATTTGGTTCTTTCTTTTCGTTTCCTTCAAACTTTTTATTTCTACTGAATAAGAGGTTTTGATGGTGCATAAATGCGAACACTTGGTTCCTACCATCGTACATGTTTTTTTTTGGAAAAGTACTGGCTGTTGTGTCAAAATACACGCATGTTCTGCGAGTAAGGAGAAACTCACGGTTATTGATGAAGTAAATGCGATTGGGCACAAAAATGAAAATTCCTCTATTCAATATACGCTTGTGGTTGTGAATTCCCATTATCGACATTGGAACTTCGAATGTCTTCGGCATGCTGTGGTGAGTTGTTGTAGTGAAGCGGCGTGTCAGCAGTCTTTTTGTTTTTTTTTACTATTAATCACTTGGACTCGCTCAGCATATGACAAATTTCTAGGCTTAGATTCGGATTTTCACGTGTCTCTGCGGTAATATCTCTGTTTAATATATGTTTATATATTAATACGTTTATACATTAATATGTTTATTTATATATTTGTGTATGTGTAGGCATATTGCAGGGTAAAAGTAACCTCATACAGTGGCTACTGGATTTGGCTATTCGATGTGGTTGTTGGAATTGGAAGTGTCTCCATGACTTTAGTTCCACCGGGAGAGAGTGTGTCATCGCTTTTCAAAAGCTCATATTTATGCCGTCTACGAAATGAGTCGAGGAAGAGAGTATCAATACGCAAATATCGCGATGCACGAGCTATTCATTTGGTATCCGTATTCAAGGAATGAAACGATTAAGACCGTGGTTCGCAGTTCTCTGCTTTGGAGATGTATTTATATACATATTTTTGTGAATGGACGAACTAACGTAATTGTATGACATACTCGGACACACACAATGTAATGTTGACGGGAGTGATTGCATATCACTTTACTCAGTGTTGAGTGTTGCTTTGGTGCACAGTTATTATCTATCACTAATTATAATAATAATTATAGACTTAAATTACTCCTAATATTCATAAAATAAACAACATGATCCAAAGTAGCGAATGTTCCAAAGAGCACCCATTTTCATACCCTATCACCTTACTACTTCTCACCCACAGTCACTATTATACACACTTCACTAAATTCTTTGTTTTTCGAGTTTCTCAACCTTTCATAATTTTCATCAGAAAGTGTTAAAATATGCCAAATCTTAAAAAATCACCTAAATACGAAATATTTTAAATTATCATAAGTGCAGCAAAGTTCTTAAAAATCCTTAGAATACTAAAATTCTATCCAACTCATAAAAGCAGAAGCAGTAATCAAAGCAAATTTTTCATTTAGAAGAATTCTGGAATATTTGCCTTTAATCCATCAACAGACAGATTTTTCCGGATTTCTGACCCTCATTTTCCTTTTCACAGCTCGCTTTGTCTTTGTGTTTGGTACACCTATCTGGTGGTATTTTGCCATCTTGATTTGTTGTATCTTCCTTCTCTATTTCTATACCTACTACGCACTTCTTTTCACCGTTTTCTGAAACTTCTTTGCATCCATCTTTGCAGTTATCTTCTTTCCCTTTCTTTTCGCATGTGGTGTTGGTTATTGTTACAGTAGCTGTTTGCTTTCTGTCTGTTATCGTCGCCGCGTTTTTTGTCTGTAGAGGTACTGGTATGGGCTGTGAGTATGCTGCTCGAGCTGTGTCTATCAGCCGTCTCGCGATAGCTGCTTGTGTCGCCGCTTCATTTGCCTTTTCTATGCTTTGCTGCATTGTGTTGTAGGCGCTGATTAGTTTTTCTCCCCATTTTATGCTTGCTAGCCCCGTTCCCGTGTCTTTGTTGTAAGCTGCAGTGTAGTCGACGCATACTTCGTTGGCGGCTCCGTTGCAGTTGCTGGCGCCTCGTTTCCCTAAGTGTCGGAAGACCCTTGCACCTTGGATGGCCGTTCGTACGCCGGCTGTAATATGCGTGATAATGCTGCCTAGTTCGGTCAGCGTTACCGCTGAACCTTCCTGTTTGGGGCATTCGCCGAGTACTAGGGTGTGCGGCGACCCTGCTAGGTCCGAACTCCAGTCTATCGCTAGCCCGCCGTTGTCACATGTCTGTGGGTTCGCTGATGAGGCTTCAGCACACAGACAGATCATATCGCCGATCACGGATTTTCCGCCGTTGCTGCCGCAAGCTGCTCCCCAGTTTGTGAGCGCTTTTAGCGCTTTGGGCAGTATGAATTTGCTGTCTTCCACGCCCTCGCCATAGATGGCCTCTGATATTTGCTTAACTACTTGAGCTGGAAGCGTTGCCGTTTCTGCCTCTTTGGCTGCTTTGTACAGTTGGTTGGCTGCTAGCAGCTTTTCCAGGGTTCCATTTATTGAGCGGCGAGCTACGGCAGCCGCCCATCCGGTTGGGGGCGGGTTGCTGTCTAACCAAGATTTTCCACCATCTTTTTTGGTCGTTTCGTGTTTAATCTGCAACCATTTGTCGTACGTTTTCTGCCAGTGGGTCTTAAAGGGTTCGGCTTGCGCATGTTTGTGCTTTTGGGCGTAGGAGGTGGTCTCGGGGTCGCCTGAGAAAATATCTTGCCACTCATTGGCTGCCACTGACATGTTCATCTTTTCTATGTCAGCTATGTCACTATCAAAGTCGTCTGGCAGCTTCGGCCTGGCTATTTCCCGGCCTCGTAAGTTTGCCGCATTGCAAAGCAGTAATAGGTCATGTCTGTTTTCTAGCGTTAATGCCGCCCTTCCGTGACTCGTCAGTGCTAGAATGGTGATTGCTAACGTAAAAAGCATGTGTTGTGCGTCTTATGTTTTGCAGAACGATGCGGATAATAAATTTGTTTGCTAAAATCTAAAAATTAGTAAAGGCTTGCATTTTTTGGCCCGTCGCAAATGTCATTCTGGTGATAGCAGCGGAATTGATCTTAATTGGAAAAACATAATAACCACTATATCATGATCAAAACGGCGGCAGGTCTGACCTAACTAGTTGTTCTATCCAATCTTATTCCCGGTTTGTTAGTGGGTAGCTTGCTATTCAGCAAACTACCTAAAAAGTTCGAGCAGCTGCGCATTCGTTTTCAAGAATGGAGCCTTAAAAAATTTGTAGTCGCACATAAAATCACCAAGAATGCGTTTAAATACCTGGAGTCCAGAAGGCTTATGTTTTTTAAAATCACGATTTTGCTGCAGAAGGTCATGGAATAGAAGATTGCACCATTAGCAAAATTTTTATTTTCAGCAGCCTTCCCCCCTTTACTTCTCAATCCATATTGCTCTACATATATTGGATATATTTATTACTCAATCAAATCATGTACTTCTTTAAATTATTGCACAGATATATACTCCTGAAAATTCAAATATTAAGGCATCTACCGCATGGAATTGTCTAATAATTGCTTGCTAGTACACCTTTTGTCTCTAATAATACAACTCCTTTTTTTTGTACGTACGCAATATGCTCTCTTGAAATACTTCGAAACGTGAATGCTTTGGGCCCATTTCCTTTTTGGCACAGGAAATTTTGTTTTTTTCACCTTTTTCAACTCCCTCTCCTTCTTTATGCGCTTCATAAACTGTGTATTTCTCTTAATTTTAATGTGAATTACCAGGCCCGCAAGCCACGGAAAATTTTCGCCAGGATGCATATACGGGATCTTAGATGTCTTGTAGCTGACTTTTTGGACATTATAAATATCTAAAAATTTATATAGACTTTCTTATTCTTTTAAGGTCTTTTCCCTCTCTAACGTTAGTAAGCACGTTCTCATAACGCATTATTTATTTTTTATAAAAGGAAATGTTACTCCATTGTTCTTGTACGATGGACACTGCAGTTTCATGATTTGAACCTCCTTTTGGTTGTGTGTAATGATAGCTGTAGCTTGCATTGTGTTACAGCGTGTCAATGTTTCATCTTTCTCTCTCGTTCTGCTTCTCCCTTAATAATAATATTCCTTGGACTGTTTCTTATTCCTTCACACGACTACACTCACACTTACTCACTTGATTTCCTTGCTCCTTTTTATTTGCCTTAAGTGTTACTATTCTCTATAACGGTATGGTATTCATAAACATCCTTTTTTAATATTCGCATACACACACTCATAACACACTCCTATCATTATTATCATCATTATTATTATTACTGCTCTTATTATAATATTCGTATATACACACCCACAACACTCTCCTATCACTATGTAACAACATCAACTAGTATCAATAAAATTAACAAAAAAAGAAAATAAACCACAATAGAAAAGCACTTAATTTTCATATAATATTACGTTATTACTACATACACAAGTCATTATCATACACATTTTATTTTTTATGCTTTTTACTATTTTTCAACCTCTTAAAATTTTTAGATATATGCACGTTTTCATCAAAAAATGTAGTAATATATCAAATTTTAGCGATTTTAGAAAATTATTTTAAAATGGCAAGTTTCATAAATTTTCATAAATTTGAAAAGAAATCCTTATAATTTTATATTTCTTAAAATTCTATGAAGTTCATAAAAACAACATATACATGTGGAAAAGAAACCGTCATATTGTCAGAAAATTATTTTTCTCCCTTGTCTGTTTCAGGTTTTGAAAAACATTTCGGGTCTTTTTTCTTATCAAAATCGCAACCAGTTTCCTTTTTGTATGATTTCTCCTTTATGTGCTTTTTGCGTTCGCTTGTTGATTTGGGTGACTCTTCTGTTTTGTCTTCTTTGGGAAATGAGGGGCTTTCTTGGCTGTTCTTCTTTTTTTCTTGTTCTGCGATGTAAACAGTGACGGTGTAATAGATTTGTGCATCCGCGAGCTCTTTGGGGTCATTTATCGTTTCAAGTTTCTTGTTTCCGCTGCTTAAAACAATCTCTTTTGATGGTGCTAGTTCCTTGAGGTATTTTTCTATTGTGTTCTTCACATTGTGTACTTTCTCACCGATCAATTCTTTTAGGAATGCGCCGACTTTACTCTTGGTTTATGTCTTGCTGTAGGATGCGTCTGCTCCGTCTAGTTCCTTTGCGAGAACATCTTTTAACTTTTGGCTTTGCGCCAGCACTGCTAAGTTGGCGCTTAGTGTTATTCTTCTCAGTTGCTTGTTGGAATTTTAAAGCTTTTTTATCAACTTAAGGTTTTCATTTATTGTATTACTTCTTGGTACTGGCTGCTTACTGTCGGCGTCGTTGTATTCTGTCGTTGTTCCGGACGTTATCATGTTGATTGTTACCTGTTTTGTCGTGAAGAGCTTGACCACCTTTTATGCCTATTTCAGTAGCTACGCTTTTTGTGCAGCTGGAAGAGGTTACTGCCGTGCCGCCTCATTTGCTTCCCCCGCATACCGTTAGTGGCGCGCCTGCTGCTGCAACTGGGGTTTCTGGATGCGTTGTTACGATATTCCATGTTAGATCCGTTCCCGCTGGCTCCTCCCCCTCGTTGAGCCCCGTCCGGGTGTTCGGTGGTGACAGGCAAGTTCAGTGCTGCGGGTCGCTTAGCGTTACATCTATTTTTAGGTGACTTCCTGTTATCGGTGTGTTTGCTGTTCTTACATTTTTATCTGCTACGGTGAGGTGGTTGAGGCTTTCGATTGTTTCTTGCGTTACAGCCAGTCGCGACACCGCAGCTATCCCCTGTAAGATATCAGTGATGTGGTTCGCTATTTCTTGCGCCGCCGTCTGGACTTCAGTCAGCATCTTTTGCGCTACCAGCTGTGCTGCCATTGTGAGTAGCTGTCGGAGCGACCCAGCTAGTAAAAATAGCTTGTTTGTCGGTGCTGTTTCCGCCTTTAATTCGCTCAGTTTGATCGAAATTGTGTTCTTTGCATTGTCAGCGATTTTGTGCAAGTGAGTTGCCGTATCTTATGAAGTGTTGAGCCCGGTCTTATGGTTGTGAAGGCCAGTCCTTTGGTTATTGGCGTCGCTGTCAGCACAGCTGTCACCAATAATGCCGCATGCAGCGTTGTCATCTGCTGAGGAGAATAAGCCTGACGTTTTTTTGCTAGATTTTGCGCTTTGTTGAGATGATACGAAAGAAATGCAATTTTTTTACACAGTTCAACTTGGTCACTATGAACCGCTATTTTTTGTCGCTGAATATAATATGCTACAAATTTGTAATTTAACGTCACGATTTGAGGTAAAAAGCAGTCAGTTGAACCACAATTTTTTCATTTTCAATAACAATCTATCTTGGTGTATATCTATGTCTCAAAACTTTGAAATTTATGGCTATCACTTTTCTTTTCTATTTTCTAATGTTCAGCTTTCGCTTTGACTAGGAATAAAAATATAACTTTGCGTTTTGTCGCGTACATGATTTTCCATTGCTCCTTGTTTTTTCAAGGTATTGTTTGTTTGTAGCGCATTCAATAACGCCAGGCAATTTAGGTCACGAAAGTGTATTCTTTTATGTTTTGACTTATGTCCTAAGGGACAATTGCTGCACCTCAATAATTATTTTTATATTGATGATCCGTTTATTGGAAGGTCTTTACGTCATACTAATATACCAAACGGAATTAAATAAATGTTGCTTCTAATTTTTTCTCTTTCACATAAAGTTTTTTCTTGTTAGATTTAAAAATTTCCTGTGGTTTATTACTTTTTATGTTCACAGTCATGCACTAGCAGTCCTAGTATTAAATTTCTTCTTCCAATAATATTATATTGTTTCCCTCCAATTTTCGATTATTATTACATCCAATAAGAAAAAGACATCAATAATATCTGACACTTACCCACTCGCTTCCTCCTTATGTTCTTTATTTACTGTTAAATATAAGGATAGTCCATCACACTAAAAACTACAGTTGCCGACATCGTCTCATTAGTGACATAAATAAATTTGTGTGAAATAAAGGACATTATTTCCTCTTGAATCGTTTACTTCTGTGTTTTTACAGCCCATTATGTTATTTTGTTTTGTACTTTCTTTTCTTATTGTCCTCTCTCACTATTGCTGCGTGTAACGTAGTTACTCTTGGTATGTACACTAAAGTTATTTTCTCAATCATTATCACCTCATTAACCTCCTTGTGCATAATTATGCCCGTCATCGTGTTTGTGCTTTAAAATTGTGCATATTCCACCTCCTTTATCCTATATTTCACTCCGCCACTGTCACGCTCACTCACTTACTCCCATTAAACTATTACCATTTTAAATTACTTCTATTTGTGCTTTCACTTTAGTCTTCACTCCGACACTCATTATAATATTAGTATATACATATTCACAACACTCTCCTATTATTATCATTATTATTTATAAAATATCAAACAAAATTAGAATAGCACTCATTTTTGTACCTTTTAACCCTATTACTTTGCACCCATATTCTACTTTCATACCAAATTTTTATTTTTTTGATTTTTAGAAAAATTCACCGATTTTCATCAATGAGTGTCAAAATATATCAATTTTACCAAATTCTTTTAAAATAACAAAGTTTCATAAATTTCATTTAATTTAACAAAAATCCTTAGAATTCTTAAATGCTACCAAGCTCATAAAAGCAACGGTCATCAAAAAATTTTCTTATTTACAAGAAAACTGGAATCTTTGAAAGCATCACATTCCCACTTGTGATTTCCAGTGCAATCTTCCTTTTTTTTATTATCGGAGCATTTCTTTTCTTTCTTCCCATCTTCTTTGCTCCCTCTCCTCGTGGTGGCTTGTAATCAGGATCCACTACGCATTTTTTGTTTCCACCGTCGCTATCCCATTTACAACCTTCTTTGCAGTTATATCCTGTTCCTTTCTTTTCGCATGTTTCGTCCCTTTCGGTTTGTTTTTCTTTTGGCATTTGTTTCCGTATTTTTGCCTCCTCAATTAGTTTGGTGGTCTCTTGGCGGCGTTTCTGTTGGCAGCGAGCTAGTGCTTCTTCTAGCTCTGTTTTAGTGCTAAGCTCTTTTAGTGTTTTAGTTTGTATTTCATCGGCGCTGCTTTTCTCGACCGAGTACTCTTTTAGTTTGTCCCATATTTTGCTGTTGAATTCTGCTTGTGTGTCTCCTACGAGTTTTTTCCTAAGTTCGTCTTTGGTTGTGCCGGCGGGTAGTTTGGTTATTTGTGCCTGTGCTAGGTGAGCTGCTTCTACTGATTGTTGTAGGTCGCCGTCAGCTTTCCATGATTCGAAATTGCCGTGGTCGACAACGATCTCTGGAGCCTGTTCGCAGGCGGCCAGTTCCGCATTGTGTTTTGCTGCGATTACTACGATTGGTGGTGTTGGTCCTGCGTTGTTTGCTTTTGCTTGGTGAACGCTCGTCATTGTTGGGCTGCCCGTTGAGACCTTGAATAATCCGCCTGCCCATGATATGCCGTTGCCGTCTGTCGCCGCGCCTGCTGTGTAACCTTTGCTGCTGCCCGCGTCGGTTAGTTGGCAGCTTTGGGTGTTCGTGTTCTGTGTAGTGTGCACCGCGCCGCTTTCATCGCTGTTTGCGTAGTCAAACTCTGGTTCGAGTTTTGTTTGCGTTCCGTCAAAATTTACTTCTTCTGAGCGCTCTGGTATTAAGGTGTTAAGTTGTCCTGCTCCTGAATCTGGTCCGGTTAAGTGCAGGCAAAAACGTGTCGCCGCGTCGCTGGCTTTTGCCGCCGCAAAAACGTCTATTGTTTGTTTGATGTGTCCCGCTGCATACATGGAAGCTGCTGCTGCTGGTATTGCTTTTTGTGTCATGGCGGTCAGTTTATTGACATAAGAGTTGATTTTGTTGCCGACAAACGTTACAAGGACATTTAATGCAGGTTGCTCTGCCATAGGTGCGGCGCAGGCGGCGGTTTGGAGCCGTAAGTGGAGGAGCTGGAGGTTGGTGATTTTTTTCTCCCACTGTTTGACTGCTCCTATTGCGCCCTTTGTGGTTTTTATGTAGTTTTGACTGAGTTTGCACAACCGTGTCGCTGCCGCTTTTGACATAGCGTTACCCGCTGTTCCCTCCGTTTTTGTTATGACCAGCAGGGCGGCAATGACCGCTGAGATAAGTGTGTTACAGCGAACAGAAACTGTTGGCGGCTTCGGCTTTGTTGTATCATTGATTCTTCGTTGTTGCATATCTGCTATAGTCTATTCCAATATTGCTTCGGTTCTGAAGGCGAAAACAGTGTGAATTTTGAAGTTACATTGTGATTGTAGATTATTTGAAAGGGAAGCTCATTTCGTTGAAAGTCAGTCCGAGGCCGCTTCATGTAGTTTGTCTTACGTCTTTTTTTGTTTATAAGGTTACGATGGTCTAACCTTATACTGTAACACATTTTAGACTTAATTCTTTTGTGGACTGGATTGAGTTTTTCATTTCTACATTAAAGGTGTCTGTGTTGCACTCGTTGGATTTCTTTGCCTAGAATGTTGGGTTGTGTCGAGTAATCATATGAACTAAAGGAATCGTTGTCTGAATATCTCCAGTGGGAATGTTGGTACAAGTTTCTAGTTGTGTTTTTGCATTGTATGATAAACAGTGTTCGCCGCAAGCTCAGTTACAAGTCTTAATCATTGCTGCGCTAAGCATCGCTTTGTAGCTAATTTATTTTGGTTGTCAGTTGTTGGGTTTTATCCATTTTTTGCATCTGCGTCGTTTTATAATATCTTTTCTTAGCTCGATCGGCATCCTCTATGTAATTTCCACTCAATAAGCAGAGTTTGTTTAAACTTCTGTCTTATGTCGTTCTGTTTTATGTTGCAGCCTTGATTTGGATGCTTCTATTTTCGTATGTTTTTTAAAACTTTAAGCTGCAATCTAAACGCAGTTTTTTCCTTCACCCTATAACGCCAATATCGGATATACCTAGACTTAACGGTATAGAAAGGCATAAGGAAGATGAAATTCTACTTATAAACTGTCGATGCTTATGCACTCTCCCTGTTGAGATAAATTTAGCTACACCCTTGTACACCATGGTATTTCTAATATGCTATATCTTCCTTTCAGGAATCTCTTTCAAGTCTGCTGTTGACATCATTATAGACAACAGCGAAATTCTTGTCTATATGAAATAACTTTGCCGATTTTCCTGAGTATATGTACTTCTAAGGCTTAATGTTTCTACACTTTTCTGTGATTCTGTAACACTTTTTTGCTTCTGTTTGTTTTTCTATCCTTGAACGTATTTCAGTGCTTTACTCTTTTGACAAAGATAAAGCACATGGTCCTGTTAATTTACACCAAATAAACCAATAGACTCATTCTTTTCTATCCTTTCTCTAGTCTGTTCATGATAAAAAGCTTTAGATTCATACACTTAGATGTCATATCAGAGCCGAATATCTTCCAAGTTAGCACTTTTGTGAGTACCAGTATTGCAACTAACGTCACAGCCGGTTTGCCCCAAAGTCTTCGAAAGCGCAGAGGACGTGAGGTTAGTTGCATTACGCACTCATTATTGCTTTAACTACTTCTATTTTCGCCATAAATTTAATTTCCACATCTGATTTTACCGTATTATTAGTACATACCAAGTTACAACAATTTTCTATCATTATCAATAATTTTATTCTTACTATTATAGACTTATATTACCACTAATATCAATAAATTTAACTAAATTAGCAGGATAATTAGAATAGCACCCATCTTTCATACTCTATTACTATACTATTATACACCCATATTTCACTATCATGCGCACTTTACTAAAATTTCAGATTCGCACAATTAGCAATGTTTTTAAAAGAGTGCTCAAATATATCAAATTTTAGGAAAATTTTTTGAAATATTAAATTTTCATAAATATCGTAAATTTCAACGAAGTCCTTGTTATGCTGAAATGCTACTAAACTCAAAAAAGAAGCAGCCATCAGAGCTAATTTGCTGATTTACAAGAAAAATGGAGTCACGACATTCGACTTTGTCCTTTTCATCCTCGTTATATTTCCCACTTCTTCATCCACAATGCTTTTTGCCATCCTTGTTGACGGCCTCGCACGCCTCCTTGGTTGTATGGCTAGAGCAATTTACTCCTGTTGTTTTCTCCACAGTTTTGTCGGCAGGTACATCTCCTGCGTTTGTTTTTGCTTGTGTATCTGTGGTTTGTTTGTTTTCGCCCTGGTCCTTGGCGCTTTGTTGGTTGATCTGCGCTGCTAGATAAGAGGTTATCTTTCCTATAGATTTTCCCTGAACAATATCCACTAGTGTGCCAGTAACAACGTTGTCCCCTACAGTGATCTTGCGTATTTTTGTCTGGGCGTCCGCTACAAAGTTCTTCTCGAACCCTTCTTCACGATCTGAAAATGCCTCTTCTACTGCCTTTTTTTTTGCTGCTGCTTCTGTTGGCATCTTTTTGGGGTCTTTCCCGAGGGCGATGTGCGCTAACCCGGCGGCTGTTTCATCCGTTGCAAGCGTTTAGATGGTTTCAGCAGCAACTGAGTTCGGCACAGTGACGATGTGCTTTAGGGCATGGCAGGTTACGTGAAGGAGATATTATTTGGTCGTTGTTGCCCAGGGTGTGTTGAGCTTTGGTTCCTTGCATTTGGTTTGCGCCGTGGGATCGTCGAACATTTGCTGCTCCGCGAGTCTTATGCTTGTTGCTTGCGGTGTTGCTTCCACCCCCAGCACTTTGCTGCCTGCTTTTGGGCCGCTTTTTTGAGCACACCAGCCCGAGCTGCTGCTTGGCCAGTCGATGGTCCCCATTGTTCCCTTTGCTCGAGCGACTAATGAGATTTTTTGAGGTCCGAAAATGTCATCTGGCGCCAGTTTGAGCTTTGCTATTTTATTCAGTTCGATGTTGTTTTCCTTAACTTGTGTGTTGGCGTCGCTTTCAATTGAACAATTGTCTGCTTCCGTCAGCGTTGGTATGTGGACTGCCGTGCAGCTTGTGGAGCGTGCCGACGCGTTGCTGTCGGCCCCGTTGTGGGTCTCCTGCGCTGCGGTTTGTATTGTCTTCATGTGTTTTTTGCTGGCCGCTAGTGCCATGGCGGCTCTTGCCCTTAGTGCTTTCACTGCTGGCCCTATGACTTTTTTTGCTGCTGCAATTGACGACCTGGCTTGGTTGGCCCTGGCCTCTGCGTTTGTTGCCAGGACCGTATGACCAGCAGCAGCCGGCTTACCGACTTTCATCTGTGCTAACAAGCGGTGTGCTTGTGCTAACTTTCCCTCTGTTTCGGTGAAAGCGGCGGCGCCTTTCGTCTTAGTTTCCAGCCGATTTGCCAGAACCATAAGATATCGTATTTCGTCACAGAGTGTTCTCGCTGCAGTTGCTGCTGTGTCTAAACCAGTGGCCTCCGTTACCCTGGTTGTCACGTGCTGCAGCATTGCTAGAAGCACCGTGGTCTTCCAAGCCGTGTATGTCGCGCGCATGTCTACTAGTAATGGTTTGCAGTTCTGATAAGGTTGTTTTGTGCGTTTCGCAAGCTGCTTTTGCAGCGTTTCAGTGTTTTGCCTGCGGTTTTTTACCTTTTTACAAAGGTTTAAGCTGACGTTGGAGACTACACTTGCTTATTGGTGCCTCTAATTTAGTGTCGGCGGTTTATCGGTCTGTGTTTGCTGTCGTTGAAAAAAATAAATATGCAAAAACGTTATAAAAACACCAACTGTTGCCGATAAAAACGTATTAAATGTGTGAAAGCTTGCGAATTCAGCTGTAGCTCTTGCTTGGCATTTTTCTCCGACGCAGATTTAACACATTTGGTTTGGATGTTAGCATTTACTCGTTCTGAAAAACGAAGGTAGATGGACCTCGGTCTCCATAGCACTTTCTGCCCTCTGCCTTCAACAGCCTGCCCTTTCACTACTTCAAACAACCCACACATCTGCCCTACAAAATGGCGTCCCCTGTCCTCGGAGGTTCTCATTAGGCTGAGACACCATAATAAAAATCACAATCACAACATCATCTCCTGCATTGCATATTTCCATTTTTTAATGAAATACGGCCACAAAATGTCCTCCTGCTGCATAATTTTTGACTTCTCTGTATTGTCGCATACTACCTTCTTTCATTTCGTGTTTTACTTACCTTCCCTATTTTTAATACCGCCACTTCTTCGAATAAATTAGCGCCTCCATTTGTCCTGTGCACGTAAGTCTTTGCCAGAATTTTCCCTTCATCAACTCCTCGCGTATAATGATTCCCAACCTTATGTCTGTGTTTTAAACTGAGCATACTACAATTCCATCTCTTTCTTCACAATTACTTTCATTGTAGCCTTCCCATTGTTTTAACTACTAAACGTTGGACCGTCCATTCTTTCATAACCACCACTTTTATTATAATATTTGTATATGCACACTCACAACACTCTCCTATTATTATCATTATTATTTATAAAATATCAAACAAAATTAGAATAGCACTCATTTTTGTACCTTTTAACCCTATTACTTTGCACCCATATTCTACTTTCATACCAAATTTTTATTTTTTTGATTTTTAGAAAAATTCACCGATTTTCATCAATGAGTGTCAAAATATATCAATTTTACCAAATTCTTTTAAAATAACAAAGTTTCATAAATTTCATTTAATTTAACAAAAATCCTTAGAATTCTTAAATGCTACCAAACTCGCAAAACTAGCAGTCATCAGAGCAAATTTATTATTTACAAAAAACTACCATTTCGGCACTTTTCTTTTTCGTGTTCAGGTTCGTTATCTTTTCCCTTTCTCCATGCGCAATTTTGCTTGTCGCCTGTTTTGTCATTTTCACAAGTGTTTTTATCTTTGTGTGCTGGACATCCAGCTGAAGCTGCTGTGGCCCCTGAAGCCCCATCTCCTTCTCCTTGGTTTGTCTGCCCTTCCCCCTCTTTAGGTTTGCATTTTCTACCATCTGCCGCATTCGCATCATAAGAGCACTTTAGCTTTTCGCATTCTGTTTTGTTGTTGTGGTGTTGGTCACATTTTTTCTGGTTGGCCTCTGCGTCTGTGGCGGCTGGTGTTGTTTTGCTATTTGTTGCCATGCCTGGAGTTGAATGAGGCATCAGGGGCAGTTGCATTATTGTCATGACAGCTTCCTTAGCTTGGCGGATTCTTTCCTGCGCTGCCGCTACCTTCTCGTTGTGCTTCGTTATCGCGTCGATCGCCGCCGCTGCTTTTGTTAGCTCCGTCGACCATTTGCTGCCGTCTATAGCGCTTCTTGAGGCGGCTACATTGCCGTTATACAGGACGCATTGACCTGAGTTCGAGTGCCCGTGGCAATTGGTAGCTACGAATTTGCCGAAAACAGTTTGACTGTCGGACCGTGTCGCGGTAGCTTTTAAGTCGCTAAGAGCTTGCCTTATTTCGCTGCCTGTGAGTGTTCTTTTATCCCTTTCTGGGCAATTTTCTACTAGCTTTGTCATCAACGTCCCTAGATTTGCAAAGTTGCCGTTTACTGCTGTGCTGTCCGCGCTGGTTGATGTGCATGCTTTCTCCTTGCTGCTGGCGTCCGTTTTTGCACAAATACACATCATTAGTCCCGTTAGCGAAACAGCTGCGGTTGACGTTCCTGGTGAGCCGCAGAGGTCGTTTGCGTCCGATGGCGGCCCTGCGTTCGTGAGGTCCGCTGCCGCTGCGGAGCTTGCAGTTTTCCCCTTGCTCCCGAACGCCGCTTTTTCCAGGGCGTCCTGAGCTTTCTGCTTCGTGTTATCACCCAATTCGGTTTTGGCTTCGGCTAATGTGCTGGAAGCTCTGGAAGCGGCTTCTAATTCTGTTGCGATCGCTATGCGTCTCGCTTCCTTTTCCGCTTTGGTTGGTTGGCTAATTTTTAGGTCTTTGTAAACCTTTGTTTTAGTTGCGTCTTCATCTAGTTTTGTAGCGGCCGCAAGCCAGCTTGCCCAGCGCGTCTTCCAAGTTTGGTCACTTGCCTGTGGGCCTTCCGGTGCTGTTGGCCTTTCCTTAGTCGGCCCTTTTTTGTCGAAGTGCTTTAGCCATTCTGGTGTGCTGAGGGTCGCATTTAGTAGGTGAAGGGCGTCGTAGTCTGCTTTGTCTTCTGAAAGAGGTACGGGAATATCTGCTGCCGCCTCTGCGATTCGGATTAACTTACACAGCTGCTTGTATACCGCTGCGTTGTCGCCTTCCGCTACTTGGGCTGACGTTTGTGTCGGCACTAGCAAAAGGACTAGCAGAAATGGTCGTTGTAGCTGCATTTGTGCCTCTTAATTCGCCTCTTAGCCTTTGACATTTTTTTCGATTTGGCATAATTGGTTAGGAAGTGTACAGTGTTAGTAAACTTCAGAGTTCTTGTGCCTCCTTGCTGTGCCTATGTGGTTTATGTCCTATTAATTTTATGACGTTACAACTTCTTAGCTTTAAACAAATTCCTATCATTAAACACATAACCACAAGCATTAGCATATTCAAGATCCAATTTCCTGCCATCGATCACATATATTTGAATCTTACACAACTGCTTTCTTCTAAATTTCTTTCCTTCCAATTCTCTATACCAACTAAGACTTTTCACAATCAACTTCACGTGCGCCTCCCAAACAATAGTCTGTCCTGTAAAATGAATGAATGGGGCTTCTCGACTTTCACCACTATGTGAAATCAACATGAATCTTTCTTCATAATCTACACAATCACGTTCCTCCTCCAAAACAAATTTCTGTCCAACAACCTTTTCTTGAATCGCATGTCAAATAAGCAACGGTTTATAAATACGTTGCTCTTGTCACCACTCATCACTTTCTTTTAGTAACTCTTCGACGCTTTTTCAAATTTTTAAATTCTCACACTTTAGCTATCAAACCGCCACCACTAATATAAGATTTGACACTAGGAGGTGATTTCAGTAAATGCGGTAACTTTTTATCCTCTTTTCTGTAACCGACATTAGAAAATCAGTAATATCTCCCCACAAGATCTTCACTAAACTTCTCTTCATTTTCCGCAGTATTCTGCATAAAATATTCCACAGCATTTTCATATTTATCTCAGTCACTAACTGTAACGTCATATCCATCCAAATGGATTACAATATCCTCATCACTTGCATTCTGTTTCTCCAAAAATTACATAACCCATCTAAGTCTTTTAAAATGGCTATACAAACATCCCATCGCAACTGCAATAATTTCAACATTGCTTAGTTTCGCACTGAATATTAGCCTATACTATCCTTGAGTTGCATGAGTTTTAACTACAACCACAAAGACTCTTGGATACTTAGTAATATTATTTGTTATATTTTCCCTGTATGATGTTGAAGAGACATTGATCTTACACACAATAATGTAATAACAATGGTAATAGTAAAGTTCTCGAGTTATCAAATTATATGACTTTATTTATCTTGTAAGTTTCAGAGAGTTGAAAGAGAATCATAGAAACCTTATGAAAAGAGTTGAGGTTAACCAATAATGTTATTATTTAAGGTAGCGCTGTGTAAGCATATTGTCAATTGTTCCATATTGTTATGATAGATGTGTTTATGATTGTATGCTTAGTGTCTGCAGTTTTTTTTGAGTGCGCATACATTGTTTCTCTATTTAGCTTCAACCACACAAAGATCTTTTCGCTAAATGCTTTCAGCTATTCAGTAAACTCACATTTCCACTCCATGCATTGCTATATGAATGAAAATAGCTAGTTGTTATAGTTGTTGGTTCAGAAATACTAAGATTTCTGCTGGTGGATGCGTTACCTACAACAATCATCTACTTTTATCATGCACGTTCCATCACTATGGATACGTCAAAGGTTCAATTTTCACTGAGCATGGACTCTGTCTCTCCAATATTGTCCTTCCATCATCTTGGTTATTATAATTCCAATATTCATATTTGTTTTTTAAACTGTGCTTTTTCCATTTCTTTCTCTTTATCTGCATTTTTTCTTTCTTGCGACAATATTCCTATTCCTCTTTCACTCACTCATGCTCACTTATACTCACTCAGTTTGCACCCTTTCCATTGTAGTAAGTTATTTTATTTTGTCTTCCAATCATTATCATTAAAGCTTTTATAAAAATAGTAGCGTATACACACTCACAACACCCTTTTCCAAAAATAATTATTAGCATATTTTTTCTTTACAGTTACTATTATAACCATTAGTCGATCCTAGTATCTATAAAATAAACGGGGAAAATCATATTATAATAGCATTCATTTTTTTATATCCTATCACTCTGATACCTTGTACCTATATGCTAGCATTACGCACATTGTCAAAATTTTCATATTTTTATAACTTGCGAGTTTTTAAAAGTTTGTACGTTTCATCAAAAAGTGTTAAAATATATCAGGGTAAAAAGAAATCCTTAAATTTCTAAAATTTTAAAATAGAAAACTCACAAAAGCAGCAGCGATCAAAGCAAATTTCTTATTGACAGTAAAACTATAATCTTTGCAAGCATTATTTTCCCATTTGCAGTTTCTAGTGCAATCTTTCTGTTGCTTATCTTTGTATTCTGACGTTTTTTTGGTTCCTCCTGTTCCTGCTTGGGTTGCTTGTTGTTCTGCTGCTGTGGCATTCAATTTGCAGTGTTTTCCATCTTTGTCTTCAGGTCCTTCCCATTTGCAGTTTCCATTGCTTTTGCACTCTTGAGATTTTGTTATGTCTTCGCATTCTTTCTTTTGTTTTTCTGTTAGATCCTCGGGTTCTAGGTTTTTTAATGGTTTTTGTACGCTCAGAGGCTGCTGGGCTGCGTCAGGTCTGTTGTACTCTTTAAGTGCTTCCCTTAATAGCTGTTTTATTTGGGCCTCTGTTGTGGCTTTCTGTGCCATCTGCTGCTCGTACTGTCTGTATTTGCTTCTCGCCTTGATAAGGGCGGATATCCAAGGAATAGCAGTTAGTCCCTTTTCTCCTTGTGTAAATTTGTTTGTGTAGTCAACACAAGCCGTGTCAGTCCCGGTACATGCGTTGCCGTTGTGCATTTTTCCAAGGATTGGTTTATGCTCGCCTGTTGCCACGTTAGAGATCTGTCCTGCTAGCGCTGCTATCGCTTCTGTTATCGCGTCTGCAAGGTCTTCTGACTTTTTGTTGATCCCGCATAGTTCCGTTGCTGTTTTGAGGGCGTTGGCGTGAAAGTTTGTTGTGCTTATCATGTTCGCTTGAATGTTTGTCGTGGCGCAGCTATCTGTGTCGTCCTGTACTGCGCACAGACAAACAATGTCGTGGGCTATTGACTTGCCTGCGTTGGCCGCTGTACAAGTCGTGCTTTTTACCGCACCGCCTGGCACATCGTTGCATGTTGGCTCCGTTGGTTGTTTCGCTAGTGGTGACGAGCAAATGGCTTGGTCCAAAAGGTCGTTTATTTCTTCGGCTAGACCCTTTTCCTCGCCTTGCAGTTTTGCCTTATATTAGGCTAAGAGCTGCAGTGCCTGCGCCGCAGTGGCGTTTATATATTGGCGCCTGTAGTTGCCTGGCTTTTTCGTCGGTGTTGTGCCGTATTTCTTGTGTCACGCGTGTTGTGGGTCCTTTGTTTCGGTGTGTGCTGTCTTCCATTCATCCCACCGGTCACCCCAGTCGATCGTTTTGAGGTCGGTGTCGCGCAACTTCTTATAATCCGTCCAGCTTTCTTTGCCTTCGGAGGTCTCGAACATCGCTCTCCATGCATCATCCGCCAGAGTCGTGTTCAGGTTCATCAGATCGGTATAAGCAACTGGCGTCTGGACGTCTGTATCTTCCACTATTTTACCATGACGCGCTGCGCTCCACGCTAGGCACAGTGCGTGCGCGGCTGCAATAGCGTCACCATCAGCTGCCATGCTTGGATGGAATGCTAAAATTAGAGCTGTAGCTATTGCTATTGAATTTTTAGGCATCTTCGGGTCTGTCTCGTATTTAGAAAATGGCTTTTTGGGAAACCATGGAATTCGCTCTCCCTTGACCGTTTGAAGCTGATATAGTGGTTGGGCCGCCGCTTCTTCTCGCAAGTGGTCCCTGATTATCACCTCTGAACATAGAGTTTATCGCTCGGAGATACTCTTGACTTACTTTCACAGCGGTTAATTTTGCTTTTATTTTTTACAACTTATTAGCCTTAAACGAATCCCCCTCTTTAAACGCATTTCCACAAACACTTTGGTAATCCAAATTTAATCTCTCTCCAGATATTGCATAAGCTTGAATTTTCCCCAAATCTGTCGTGCTGAAATGCTTTCCTTACAAATTCTTGAACCAAGTAAAAGTTTTCTAAATTAATTTCGGTTTAGCATTCTATGCAAGTGGATGCCCTGGAAAGTGAAGGAACGCAGGGTTTCCCAACGAAATTTTGTAATGGACTGAGAAAAACCGCTCGTCGTAATCTAATCCTATCAGCCCCCTTTGCGAAACGAATATACAGCCGACTTTGCTTTCCTTCTTCACACCCCACAATCGCAAGGAAATGTAAATACTCTGCTTTGACCACTATGCATCCTCCACTCCAATTAATTCATTAAAGGTGGCTTTAAACCTCTTAAATGCCCACACTCGTGCTATTAAATTACCGCCCCCGAGATAAGGCTTGCCAGTTTCTGGAAATTTAAGTAGAGATGGTGGACCTTTCTCTTCTTTTATCGTGCTTACCATCTCCAAAAACCATCGACAGCGTTCTGTATGTTCTTTGTGGACCGAATAAACTATGACGTCCAACTGAGTTGCAGTACAATCAGCAGTTGTTATAAACTGAATCGGTGAAACTTGATTTTCCTTCACTATTTCATCTTCACTAAAACTCTCTTCATTTTCAGCAGTATTTTGCATAAAATATTCCACAGAATTTTCATATATATCACGATCAGTAACAATAACATCAGATCCATCAACAGTTATTACAATATCCTCATCACTTGCATTCTGTTTTTCTATATATTCCATAACCCATCTAGTCCTTTTAACATGACTATACAAACCTCCCATTTCAACTGTAATAGTTTCAACATTACTTAGTTTGACACTCAATATGAGCCTGCACCATCCTTGAGGTGCATGAGTTTGAGCTACAACTACAAACACTATTGGTTTCTTAGTATCATTCACTGACACATTGTTTATGTTATTTACTTTCTCACTTTCAAGAGATACTGTACTTAAATACCCAATGTAATAACAACGGTAGTAGTAAATTTCTCAATATACTTAACTTTATTGCCTAATATACCTTTATAATTTTAGGCTGTTATTAGAAAAAACGTAGAAAACTCAAGGAAAATAAGCCAGATGTACTACTAAGCTGTTTAGTTAAGAAACGGTTTTATATACATAAGTATCGCCTTTATATTGTTATGATGTATCTGCTGAAAAATGCATTCTTAGTGTGTTCAGCTTACCTTTGAGCAAGCATCTACAGTCTTTTGTTTTAGAAGTCATGATTAGCAACAGCTGGTGCAGAGCACGCTAGAGGAATTCAACTCATTTATTGTATTCTTCACATTTCACCCCTATGTATAGTTATGTTAATGGAAGTATCTTTTTGCATTGATTAGTTCAGATATGCTCAGAAGTTTACCAGTTACTAGTGATAACTACCACAACCATCACGGTTTCGATCACAAGACTTCCATCAGCGTAGCGTTTAGAACCACTCCTGCTGCTGCTGCAGTCATCTCTGAAAAGAATATATCCATTATATAGTGAGATATGAAATCCAATTTTTTCTTGATAATACTTATATATCACAACTTTCTGTGATGGTGGTGGATTGAGTAACGCTGTGACTCCACTAGGTTTGTACATTGTCTCTTTCGTATTAACCCTCCATCATCTCTTTGTGTATAATGATGAGCATCGTCGTATTGTTGCTTGAATCTAAACACATTTCGTCTCCTTTTCTTTTCTCAACCTTTCTCGAAAACCTACTTGCTCCCGTTGATCACTTTCAATTATTTTAAGTTCCTCTATTTTGGAGTTTATTTCTGTACGCAAAACTCTCATTACAAGATTAGTATATACACACTCACAACACTCTCCAATCACTATCACTATCATTATCGTTATTATTATTATTATTAATTTTGTTATAATAATATTCGTATATACACTCTTACAACACACTCCTATTATTATTATTATGGCAACCCTAAATTACTCCTAATACCCACGAAATTAAACAAATTTAGACTAGCACACAATTTTCACTTTTATCAAACCACTTTAAACTCTCAGGAAAATTTGAAACAAAAATTTCCTAGTTTTAAAGTCTTCACATTTTGAAAAGATTTTCAAAAGTGTTAAAAAATATTAAATTTCATGAAACCTTATCAGATTTTTTCAAAGTAGAAAATTTGCATAAAATTGAAAAAATAAGCAAAATCTTTGAGAAAAATAATTATAGAAGCAATAAAGGAATTGTAACTACATCAGAATTTTTTTCTGCGGTGTTTCCCTTATTTTCTGTTCTTTACACTTTAGCCCCCTCTTTTTACACGCAAATATAACCTTTTAATTCACACCCGTATTCTCTTTTGATTTTTCTTTGTTTGTTATTGATTTATATTTCTTCTTTTGGGAATTTGTTGTTTCTCTTTCCGCTGTGATTGTCGCTGTTTTGACGCTTCTTTTCAAGTTTCAAGCTTCCGTGTACGCACTGATTTGCTCTGCTTGGTTGCCTTTCACGGTGTTTAACAGCGTATCGGTTACGTCTATTGCATCCACTTTTATGTTCTTCTTGTCGGTTTTAATATCGTTTTTGTATTGCTTGTCGAATATTTTTTGTCCTTCGAAAATGTTTCTTCTATCAATCGGTTTCTCTTTTCTGTTGAGAGCTCGGATATCTTCTTGACTACACCGTTGGTTGTTTTTGCAGCGATGAGAGCGGCGTTCTATGCTTGTAGGCTTGCTATTGTTATGTTGGCGATGCTTTGTATTGTCGTCTTATTGTGTGTAATCACCTCATAGAGGACGTGCAGCAAGTATTCCTGTATTATTGTCGCCCACGGCTTGTATAGGTCGTGTGTCTTGCTATTGTCTGTTGTTTTCGGGCTGTCGAATAGCTGCTGACATTCGAGTTTGACGGTCGTTGCTGCAACTGTCAGTGTGCATCCCAGGATGTTTGTAGCTGCAGATGCAGCGTTTTTGGTTTCGGTGCAGTACCCCTTGGTGCTTGACGCTGAGTTGTATGAGCCTGCGGTGTCTTCCGATTGCGCGCTTGCTGTTATGGTTTGTTTTTTGAAGATTGATTCGGGTGTCATCCTTACTTTCCCTATCTGGTCTTGTTTGATGTTAGCTGCTTTTATTTGTCCCAGTTCCGACGTCTCTAGCGATCAGTTGTCTGCTTTCACCTTCATTGTCGTGAAAACTGTATTACAGTGGTGTGTGACGGTCTTTTGTGAGCTCTGTACCGAATTCCACGTGCCAGTCGCAGGAGTCGCGGTCTCCTTCACATGCTTTCTTCGTAAAATGTACAATTGTGTTGCGCGGTCTCGAAGTGCCACTATGGCCGGTGTGAGTTTTCTGTCGTTTTCTTGTGCTGCCATTCTCTTGCTTCGGGCGTAACTTTCGGCTATTGCCGCGAGCGCTTGCTGTCTGAGTGCTTTGTGGTTATCAAGGGTGTAAAGGGCTGCAAGCCTGTGCGCTGCCGCTAGATCACCCTCTGTGTTTGCTTCTCCGTACGCCGAATTAACCGCGTTTCGAAGTTTTTTTGCTGCTACTGTGTTGTATTGCAGCTCATGGCAAATGGTTTTCGAGGCTTGCGTTGCCTCATCTTCGCCAGGCTTTACAGCTTCTTTAGCTGCAGTAACTGTAAATACAAATAGGATTGCTGCTTGAATCTTCCATTTGAGGGCTGACATTTTGTGGTCTCACTCCTTGCCGTCGCTAAGTTGGATAAGAATACTGCTTTCTCGCGTATAAGGAGTTTTGTCTAATATTACTTTTGTTGCTGCTGAGAAGATTGTCAAGGTTGTGGTACCGCTTTCTTTCCCCAAGTGGCTTTCTGGCCTTTGTTTTGGTGTCCTTGTAACAAAATATTATTTGCGGTTAAGCTTAGATGCCACAGGAAGTATTTGCAAAAGAATTTTCATCCAGCTCTAAATGCTCATATTGACTACAGTTTCGATGTTTTCAGCGCTAATCGTTATGACTTCTAAACTTTTTCACAAAAAGGACTCTTTTCTATTTACCCCTTACGGTTTTCTACCGCTGAATTTTCTGAATATCCCATGTTTATCATGTGATACTTTTGAAAAACCTATTGCCCTGCTAAGTAACAATGTTTGACAAGTACGTCAATGACAATCATCCCAGTCGCTAGTTGTGGTGTCTTTTCACCCAGTCTTTTGTAACCTTTAGCGTCTTCATCTGTCACAGTACAGCTTCCCTCCGATTTTTTGTGCTCGTGATACTTAACAGACAGATATCTGCATGCTCATGTTTGCCGTTGCAGAGCAGCTTCCATAAAAATAACAAATCGCAGGGAGTTAGAAATATACGGGTTTCTGCGTTGTTTAATGCTGTATAAAAGTTACTGCAGACTGCATCTTCTCGGGAATCAGTGTTTAGATAAAATATCTCTCAGTTGGAGTACAGAATCTCTATTTTAAGATCCAAACTATACCATTCTATATTTATTACCAAAGCATCTAACACTTACAACTGCTGTCCATTTGTAATCCGTCTCGGTTTTTGCTGTGTTAACGCATCTTCAGTGACGACATACAGCTGAATCTTCGCTCAACCACATAACATTGAGTTTTATGCCTGTTGTACTGGCTTATTGTCGTTATTTTTCATCTATTTCTTTTCAACTTATGTCCTGTTTGTATTCTTTTGATTTAACGTTTCTTGGTGCAGTTCGCCAATGCTAAGTAATTGTGTATTATTATATGAGCCATACACTCTTTTAAAGGGATTAACGGTTTACCTTTGAACAATCAGGGGAGGTGAGAGTATCAGCACAATCGTTGTGTACTTCATATGAAGCTCCTTCATAGCTTGGTGCACGCGCTACGTTTAGCAGTTTTTTTCGTTTTAATTATCTTTCTGCTGTGAACAGTAATCCATTAATATTTCCATAATTAAAATTATCCTCCAGATAATATTATATTTTTTCCATGTATGTTTCCCATTATCACTATATCCGAAAAGAAGAATTTGAAATTACCTCACACTCACCCAATTCCTTATTCATGATTCTGTCCCTTCTTCTCCCAGGGTCCAGGTTATAATTCGCTGTCAAACTCAAAACCATACTCAACAATGTTACGACAGCATGGTATATCCACTTTTTAGTGAAAGATGGATCACCATCGAGAGTTCCTAATGTATTGTTTTTCTCTCTCTGCTAAACTTTTTCACATTCAGTTGTTTCATTCTGTTTTTTATGCCCCACATCTTCGCCTACATTTTCTATCATTCCGGACGACACAACTACTCCATTTGGCTTCCGACTAAAATTTGACTATGTTGGTTTCTAATTGTCTCTTCCATAACACATTTGTGTATGAGTATGCTCAGTTATGATTGTCTTCCAAACTTCGCATAATCCATCTTCTTTTCTCTATCTTGCTGCACTCCCTCAATGATAATATTCCTACTTCTCTCCCCATCGCTATTACTCATTCACTTTCTCCAATTGCACCCTTGCCATTGTTTTAAGTACTTATATTTTCCGGTGCATTTGGACTCCACTACAACTTTAGTATATACTCACACTCACAAGACTCTTCTATTATTATCATTATCATTATCATTATTATTATTATTATTATTATTATTATTATGACTACTCTTAGTATAATATTCGTATATACACACTCTCACTACACTCTTCTATTATTACTATTATTATTATTATGACTACTCTTATTATAATATTCGTATATACACACTCAAAATACACGCCTATAAATATTATTATTATTATAACACTAACTAATCTCCATAAAGTAAACAAACAAAAAAATAAACACAAATACATAAAACCAGCAAACGTTTCAGAATACCACTCGTTTTCATACAATATCATTCTACTATTTTACACCCATAGGTTACCATCATACACACTTTTGGTAAAGTTCTCATATGTTTCATCTTTTCAATAATTTTTGAAAAAAATTAGATTCTTAAAGACGTTTCAGTAACCTACACATTTTTATTGAAAATATGTTAAAATATTTCAAATTTTAGAGGTTTTATCAAATTAACTCTAAATGCCAAATTTTATAATTTTCATAAAATTAAGCAAAAGTTCTTAAAACGCTAAAATGCTGCAATACTCACAAATGCAGAAACCATTAGAGTCAATTTCTTATTGACGGGAAAACTTGAATTCTGACACTTTCCTTCTATCCATCCGCAAACAGATTTTTTATCTTTTGGAATATCACCTTTTACTGCAGCGCATTCCTCAGGGGTTTTTGCTTGACTACACTTGTCTGTTGTTGTCTCTTCATTTCCTCTATTTGTTTCTGTTTGAGCTGCTTCTTTTGTTATGTGTGTTTTATTTACTTTGCAGTGTGGACCATCCTCGTCATTTTTACCTTGCCACTCACAGTTTGGCTGTTTTTCTTTGCACTCAGTTGCTTTCTTTATTGCTTCGCACTGGTCCGCTTGTTGTTTGTTGCCATTGCCTGTTGATGTGTGCTGTTTTGGGGAAACACCTTCCCTTTTTTGTTGTCTGCTCTTTGCGCGTTGTGGTATAAGCCAGGCTGCAGCTGTTTGCGTTTCGAGCGCTGTGGTTAAAGTGTCGACACGTGCCACCGCTGCTTCTCGCTTGCGTAAGGCAGTCTCTACTGAACGAAGCTTTTTCACCCATTCTATTTCCTCGAAAGCTTTGTGTCCTCTGTCAGCAAAGTCTGGGTGCTTGATGCAGACTCCGTTGGCGTTTTGGCCGTCGCAGCTGCCCGCCCCTTCGTAGCTTCCGAGGTAACTGCCTTCCTTGTGCTGGGCTATTTTGTGCTTAACTGCTGCTAGCGCCTCAGCTATATTGGCGGCTGTTATTGTATGGCCTGTCTGTAGTTTGCATGCCCCTTTTATTTGGGCATAAGCTGTGTTGACGGCGGCTGATGTTGTGCTCCACGTTGTGGTCAAAGTGCCGCCGAGTCCCTTTCTGCAGACGCCGCCTGCGCCTGTTGGTGCTGTCCCTGTTTCTGTCCAGCAAAGGCAAAGCAAGGCATCTGCTAGCGCTTGGCTTGTGCCGAGCTTCCCGGCTTGGCCACAGATGTTACGTGTCGCTCCACCCCTTACCGCCGCTGACGCCTGTTTGCCTGGGTGCGTTTCGGGTTTGCCCCCGTAGACTGCTTGATCTAGCGCTTCTGCTAGAGCTGCAGGTGTGGCTGCTGCTTCGGCTGTTTAGACGCCTTGTAATGCAGCCACGAGTGGTTGGCTGGAGTTAAGCAAGTGATGTATTAGTTGTGCAGCATCCGCTCGCTGCTCGTCGTCTAATGACGGTATCCCACTTGCTTGAAGTTTGTCATGCGTTTCACCACCTTTGCCCGTTCGTTTTGCTGCGG
Source organism: Trypanosoma brucei brucei TREU927 (assembly GCF_000002445.2). Classification (NCBI taxonomy): domain Eukaryota; phylum Euglenozoa; class Kinetoplastea; order Trypanosomatida; family Trypanosomatidae; genus Trypanosoma; species Trypanosoma brucei. Next base: position 94,920 of record NC_007281.1, on the reverse strand, counting down.
CTGCCCAGGTCGGCCACTCAGTTGCCCAGTCTTCTGGCAGTTTACCCGCTTTCTGTGCTTTTGTCCACTCTTGTACATTGCCGTCAGTGTCTAGTAGGTGCTTTTTCCAATCTCCTGTGGAAAGACTAATATTGATGTCTGTGAGTTGTTGTCTCAGGTTGTGCCATTTATTTGGTATGTTGGTCGGAGCCGGTTTGCCTGTAGCTACGTCGAGGATATTGCAGAGAACGGTGAAGTCTGGTTCGTTGTCCGCCGCGTTTGTGTTTGTGTCTGCCCAATTCGCAGAGAGTATCCATAGCGTCCCTATTGTTGTTACGATCGCTTTCATTTTGGACTTTGAGAGTTTGCCGGATGACGTTGCACCTTTGGGATTGCACAGGGTCTGCTGCTTATTGTCGATGTTGTCTGGCCTCCCTTCTGGGTCAGGGGTGCGGACTGGTGCTTGGTGTGAGGGTGTTTGTGCTACGAATTATAAAATCTGCATTTTTTGACGTTTCAAAAAGAGAGCCGCGGTAAATGGCATATTATTCATCGAGTGACTGTAGAAGCGCTAGGAGTGCAGCTGCACAAGCGCATTTAATATAGTGAATGGAATAAGCCTCGTAATAGCTAAAATTAGCCACATAAAAACCTTTGTATTAGTGTTTCTTCTATACTTGTCACTGTCTCTATTGCTTCCAATTTCTCTACGCCAAGTAGCTTCAGCCTACCACTTTCAGATCATATCACTATAGAAATGTATTCACCAGTATTCATGGCTTTTAGTACCAGCCTCACTGATAGTTAAGCTGTTTCGCTCCCCTATCGCTGGTTAAAGTGTGGCCTGCTCCAGCTAACTACATTTCTATTTTCCTTTTATCTTGCAATTCATGGGATGTGGCTGGGGTCAATCTCGAAGTTAGTTGCATTTCATAGGTTTTCTGTGATATTTTATTGGCTGTCACTTTATATGCTCTTGTTTTGTGTTTGATGCTGCTACTAGACTTGTTTTTATGTGACCCGTCTGTTTAGTGTAGAAAAAATTGTTGACAGGAGAGAGCCTCTTTTGTAATCCAAAATAAAAGCTACATCCATTTATAAAATTTTAACTCATCATTGTCAGCATGTATTAAATTCCCATCTATACTCCGTCATTGCAACACCTTATCACCCCAAATCATTGAAAACTTTTCTATTTTCTAGTTTTCAATCTTTATAGTTTCTAATGAGTTCTGTTTGGTACATGTATATCTACCGTTAGCGATGCTTGTTGTAAGAACCAAGTAACGGCGGAACCTTTTCTGAACACACTTATTTTTCTTTTTTCTTTCAGTTTGTACCGATCTTTATGAGAATTAAATCACATACTTGGAATTTGTGGTCAAATTCCTTCTTCCTAACTGCTTTTGTTTTAATAATACGCTCCATCAGGTGCGTATCCGTGACAAATTTTATGTTTAGCCAGCTTGTTGAAACGTCCTGATGTTTGTCCAGTATATCAATAATAAAATGGTGGAGTATAAATATTGGTTCTCTAAACTTCATAGAACCCCTCTAAAGGTTCGAAGACACGCTTTTTAAAGTAGTTGCCGTGTGTATACTTTTCTTTTTGTTTCCTCGGTAATTTAATAGTGGTCCGAAATTAGAGCATAATCTCTCGATAACATGTTAATATTTTCCACAAATGTTGGCCATCATCAACACATTTTCTGAGAAGACTTATACATTACCTTACTGTTCACAATCTATTCCTTCATTTGAGTTGGGCTTCTTCACGGCTAAGTTTAGGGTAATTCACCAAATAAAAACCACACTTATCACATTCACCTCTGCAATACATATCCATTTGTGAGAGGAATACAGGGCATTATTTTCTCCACTATCATTATATTAGTCACTTCGTTGTACGTATCCTTTCGTTTCATCTTATATTTTATTTAATTCTTGGTTTTATTTCATGATACCTTCTGCGGGTGATGTAGCGACGTAATTATCTCTACACACTGAACTTTGTATTTTCCTTATTGTTGTAAACCATCTCCTTATGTGTTATGATGTATATCGTCATGTATGTGTTAGAAACTGCGCACATTCTATGTCTTTCTAAGTTTTTCTACTATCCCACTAGTTCACTTACTCTCCTTTTCAACTTTACATTTCATTTAGTTCTTGTATTTTACATACTCATTTCATCTTCTCCACAAGTATTCTTATTATAATATTAGTACATATATTCACGCAACACTCCACCAGCTTCATCATTGTCATTCTTATTTTACGCTTATAACCCCAACTTATATCCATTAAATAGACAAAATTAGTATAGAACTGGATTTTTATACCCTACCACACTACAACGTTACATCTACAGGTCATTATCAAAGACATTTAACAAAAATTTTATATTTAGAAATGGCTTTACAAAAGCGTAAAATATATCAATTTATAGAAAAAATTAAAAATAATAAATATTTGTGTAATGGTAGGTAACATAAATTAAAGAAATAATATTTTACAAAACTAATTATAGAATCAAAAATTCAAGCAAAAGAAGGGCTTTAATCACAACATAAATGATAACTGAAGCTTCTTTGACTTTTCACTGGTTCTTTTCCTTATTCCAATCACACCTTTTCGTATCCACAATATTTCTCTTCAGTGGCTACGCATTCAGTTGTTGCTTTATTATCCGCTTCTTTCTTTTCTCCTGTTTGTTCTGTTTTTCCTTCTCCTTCGCCTTGACCTATGCCTTGCATTGTTTCTTGCTAAATCATGTTTTTATCGTAATAGTATACCATTACCGTACCGAAGTCTGGTTCTGTTTCAATTTATTTGGTTGTGCCTTTTATGGGTGCCTCACTTGTTGGAATCGAAAGTAAGCATTGTTCTAGAGGTTATAAAGGTTTATCATTAACTTTTCCGTTACCTGTACCGAATATCAGGGTTGCAACTTCGTTTGCTGAGAGGCCTTTTCCCTTGGTTTTATTCTGGTTCAGAAAACCTCCTAATACTGTGCCCGGCACAAGGTGTGCTGCTGTTTTGATGTCTAAGTCCTCTAGTAGCTGTGATGGCGTACACTTCGCCTGTAGTGCCGCTTTGAGCGTTGTTGCTAGTTCGTGGTCTGATATCTGTAGTTGCCGTTCGTTGGGGTTTAGCTTGTGGTCGTCGTCACTTAATTTTTTGTGGTGGTGTGTCGAGGTTGAGTTCACTGTATTCCAGCGCGCCGGAATGTTCCGACTTAGTTACCGCCGCCCCTGCAGTTGCGGCTGACAACGCCTTGGCACTGCCTGCGTTTTTGTTACACTCTTTGTTGTCAGTGCCCGTTCGCCATTGTGCGTCCGTTCTCATATCGCCTAAAGCCTCAAAAAAAACTTTTGCTGCCAGAGGCTTGACGTTTAGCTGCGGTAGGTGTTTGAGTGTTGAAGGTGTTAGTTGCTGTGCTATGGCCCTGACATCCCTCGCTGTTCCTGCCTCTGTGTCACTTGTTGTTTTATATGCGCCTTTGAACGAAATCTTAGCCGCACACCTCCGTTGTTTGCTGCAGCTGGTTAGTTTGGTGTTTGAACCTGCCTCTGTTGCATGCGCAATTGTGTCTTCGGTTGTTGCTAGCTTTGTCAGGGCGTACGCTGTTGCGTGTTCTGTCCGTTTCTGTGTAATGGCTTGTGCTGCCGCGAATGTTTTGTCTAGAACGTTATGAAACTGTTTTGTTGCCGCTTTCTGGTGCTGCGCTTCTGCTAGCACCGAAAGAAAATAATACGCTGTCTCGGTGATTGTTCTTTTTCTGCTTTCTCGTGCTCGCTGCAAAAGTCTTGTTTGGCCTTGTATTTGCTCAAATACTTGAGCTGCCGTTTTTAGCCATTGTCTTAGTTCATGTGCGATTGCAAGGTAGTAGTCGTCCATTGTGCAGAAATCAGTTACTTTGGCGTTGGTCGCAGGCACTGTTGGGGCGGTCTTGCTTAGTGTTGCTGCGACAATAATAACCGACCAGAGCCGTACTATTGCCACTGTCGGCTTCATGATGTGTTCGTTTGTGTTTTGCTTATCCTTTTGTTGTACTTAATGGTTTGGTAATTGTGTTTTGAGCAGGCGGCATTTATGCTTTTTCTCCGCTACAGATGTACAGCAGTTTCAGTTCTCGGTTTTATGAGCGCCTTGTATTGGGGGTGGTAGCTGTGATCTTCTTGGAAGATTTCCTGTCGTAATTTAACAATCACAACCAGTCTTCATTCCACTTCTGTCATTTTTACTCTCGTCCATTTACCTGCAGTGTTCCGGATTGGAGACAGCTTCCAGTCACTCCAATAATCGTAGTGCTTTTAGTTGATCACGACCGTCCATGAGTTGTGCACTCATCATCTTCCACCGGTATGTCGCCATATAATAGCTTTACTATTAAATGTGTCATTGTCCTCATGTACTGTTCAGTAACATTTACTGCTTTCGCCTGAATTTGCGTTAGTAATTTTCTATTTTGGCTTTATTTGAGGTCTTGTACTGTATATGCACGTCTACGTCTACTGCATCCTTCTCTGAAGTCGGTGCTTCCGATGACTATGATTTGATAGTATTTGCGTTTTCTTGCAGTAAATGTTCACTATATAGAAGTCCGTTGCTAGCTTGTGTGAGACCATTTTGGGGCACTCCGTCTTGCCGAAGAGCGTGGTTAATAAAACTGACATCGTCGAGATGGCCGGTTGTTGTACTGTCTTCCTTTTCTACCAAACTCTCTATGGCTTCCTTTCTAGTTTATTGATTGCTGGCTTTGTTTTCGCGGTCGATTTGGACGCACCTGGAGTCGTAAAAGCTTATGAACCACATTTTATTCCCCATCTCGGCTTTTCCAGTATAAGTTACAAATCCTGATGAGTCGATAAAAAAGCTATTAGTTCCGTATAGTTAGCTGGAACTAAAATAAACGGGTTCTAAAACACCTCTACGACATCCTCCCACAACTCTAAAACAAATCTACAAAGTAGGATATTTACAACAGATAATAGGATCTTCTAGATTCTGCTATTTAAAGAAGATCTAATTTATTATTTTAATCAGCCTGGTTACCACAGCCGCCGCACATTAGAATTCGCCATCATATTAAAAAAATCAGTCTGTAACATCATTTCTACAGTTGAATATATCCATTTATTAGCGATATATAGACCACAATGTTTTCCTGAATCATTTTTTGTTTACTTTTACTGCTTCTGCGGATACCGTAATGATTCAACATAGGCTGTTCACTGGACTCTGTCATTTCCACGTTTCACGCTAGATCATTTCTTTGTACAAAATAATGCCCACCGTCACGCTTGTGTTCGAAACTACGCATATTCCATTTTCTTTTCCTCCTCTTTCCCTTTTGGCTTTCCGTCGATATTAAAAATATTCGTGCTTTCACATTCACTCACTAGCTCTCATGTCAACATTGACATCTTTTTAAGTGCTCCTATTTTCGATTTTCATTTTCTTCAGCACCACTTTTATCATCATATTGGTGTACACATACTCACAAAACTCTACTTTCATTATTATTATTATTACTGCTCTTATTATAATATTCGTATATACACACTTACAACACTCTTCTATTATTATCATCATTATTATTATTATTACTGCTCTTTTTATAATATTTGTATATTTATAGACTCACAACACTCTCCTATCATTAATAATATTAATATTGTACTACTACTATTGCAACCTTAATCAATATTCATAAAAAACCATAATAACAATTTCTCATATTATCACCTATCTTTTATATCCTATCACCCTCCTGCATTACACCCATATGCCACGATCATAAATATTAACTGAAAATTAAAATTATTCACCTTTTAACTAAATTGCACGTTTTCATCAAGATACATTAAAAAATATATGGTATTTTAGAAATTTTACAGAAGTCTCCGAAAGTAGAAATTTTCATAAATTTCATAAAATTAACTGATACTCTTAAAAGTTTGATTATAGAGTCAAAAATCCAAGCATAAGAGGGGCCTTGTTAATAAGAAACGAATTGCTTCCTGTGGTGTTTGTTTTACCATCTGTCCCTGTTGTTGTGGTCACTTTAGCTTGGCACTTTTCTTCTTTGAATTCACACCCATCTTCATCTTTGCACTCACCCTGCGGTTTACCCTTGCATTTTTCTTCTACTTTTTTTTGATCCGCTGTTGCTATGGGTTCACTTTTCTTTTGTGCTTCAAGCTCTCTAGTGTTTCTTATTCCCTCGGCATCGCTTAGCGCCGCTGTTGCTTCTTCTTCTGTTGCTATTTTGTTTATTTCTTTCTTTTCTGTTTGGCTGGCAGTGCGGACACTTGCCTTCATTGTACTTAGTGGTGCCTGAATATTGTCTGCGAATTTTTGTGTATCGGTACCGTAGCCGGGTTTGATGAACTCGACCACTGCCTTGTTGTGTTCGGCATTACTGGTGTCTTTGACACCCTGTAGTTCTGGCACGCAGTTTCGCACATCCACTCGTAGTTTCTCATCGTCTTTCAGTGACTCGTCGTTGAGACCTGTAGGTGTATTAACCGTTACTGAGTGCGCTTTCAGTGCTTTTCACAGGTAGTACTGCAGGTTTTTGGTGTTGTCGACGGCAGCCCCTTGTGTTAAAGCTGACTGCTGGCAGTCTTTGTCGGGGTCGCCCTGTTGAAATAGGGCTGTGGATGTGGTTGTATATTCTGGTTTGCTGTCTGCTTGGGCACCTGTTAAGGTCGAACTGCCTTTCCTGGTGCAGGCGTTTATGGCTGTCGTAAAGATTGAGCTATAGCCCGCTGCGCTGCTGCAGGAGGTTAGAGAACCTAGCGTTATGTGTTGCTTGAAGAGATTTTTGATTAGTTGTTTTCTGTCTGTTAGTTTGATTTCTTTTAGCTTATGTGGCTTGATTGCCGTGTGCTGGGGGTTTATCTGGGATTGTTCCGTCACTTCTGCGCACAGTTTTGTTGTGCCGCTTTCTGTTTCGAGCTGTATTCGGATGTTGTTGGTGTTGCCGCCGTTGCCGTGTACGTTGCCTTCGTCGAGTTTGAGCTTCGTTTTTGCCAGCGCCGTTGTCGCCTTTAGAACACCGATGTGCTCCGAAACCGCTAGCAGTGCTGTGTCCACGTCGTCATTCGCCTGTTTTACTCGCGGTGTCTGGTCTTGGTGCAGTCTTCGGAACTTGTGGTGGAGCGCCATGTAGAGACAACGCTTGTCCATGGTGTCTGCAATCCCGGCTGCTATTTTGTATTTCTGTGCGCCTGCGCTTATTTGGTTGAGGTTCATGGTCCTTTTGTCATTCCCTTGTTTGAGCAACTTAACCAGCTCCTCTAGGTAAAGCTGCTCGTGGCATACCGAGTTAACAGCATCCGCTAACTCGTCGTTGGTTTCTATCGGTAAGGCATTGCTTCTGGTAAAGGTTACCAGCAAAAACAGAAACACTGCGGTCCGCCCTTTGTGTCGGCTGGCGTCAGGCTGCTCGACCCGAACGCACTCCATCATTTTTACTTTTTTTCGACTAATACTTGGAGTGCAGTTGATTTTATGAGGTTTTCACGTTTTATTGTATATTTATCCTCTTGAATATAGCCTCATATGACATGCTTGACATGTGCATCATGTATGAGTGGTGTTAGTGGTCATGTTGCCGTTTTTCGTTAGAGACTCTTTTTCTCCTTTGCTTGTTTGGTTACTGTTCCCCTTTCAATTTCTTTTGCACTGTAGACGCGGCTGTGCCGCACAACCTTAGATTTCTGTATATTTACACGGCTGTTGGTCGCGAAGTCCGTTTAGTTTTAATATTTAGTAAATGCGTTATTTTAAGTCAAAACAGCCACTTTCTTGAAGCCATTTCATGGAACCTTGTTTCATTATTTTGGACTACTTCCATGGTTGAGGCGGCCTTGGTCCTGTTTCAGTTAGTGTTACCATTTCTATTTCCTGATTTTAACGTGCAAAATAGGCTGCTTACATTGATTAATTTGCTTAACATTTGACGAAAATACTCTTTAACTATTACATCATTACGCAACTTTTCCCACGTTACTTCTCTTTCCCTCTGTGCTCCTCGGTCGCATGCCTCTAATATCTTATATTCATTGTTCTTTGTGTTTGACAATCCCATACTTTTTACTCATCAACAATGTTAAAGCATTATTTCACGATACACAAGCTCTGTTACTACTTGTACTTTAGATCTTTTCCATATTACTGTAAAGATACCTAACCTCTATGCTTTCTGCGCTTCTGATCTCCGTTTATGGGTGACTTCGCGTCGTTTCACAGAGTTTCACCTTTCCACTGAATTATCGTTGAGAATTGCTGTTTTATACCGCTGATCTTTATTATACCGTAATGCTTCTCCATAACAGAGTTATTTCTGATACATATATTTTTCATACGCAGAGTGATTTCGAAACGCAATCTAACTGCTTCTGTTTTCTCCATTACAACCTGTTCGTTCGGTCTTAGCATCACTGTTTTTACAATGATGATACACAGTCACAACAGTCTCCAACAATTATTATTGCTATTATTATTAGTATTACTGCTCTTATTATAATATTCGTATATACACACTTACAACACTCTTCTATCATTATTATTATTATTATTTTTATTATTATTATTATTTATTATTATTATTATCATTATTATTATTACTGTTATTATAATCCTAACTACTATACATAAGAAAATCACAAAATATTAACTAAATTAGAATAGAATTTATTTTTCATACCATGACACCATACCACATTACACAAATAGGCCACCTTCATAGACAATTCAGAAAAATCTCAGTTTTTTATATTTGAAAACTCTCACTAATTTTCAAATTTTTTAAAAACTGTTATTATGTATCAAATTTTAGTAAATATTAAAAACTCTTTCAAAATCGCAAATCTCATAAATATGTATAAATTTAGCAAAAATCCTTTATCTACTTAACTATATAATCAAAAATGCAAGCAAAAAGAAAGAATTCATAATAAGAGAATTGCTTTCTGTGGTGTTTGTGGTTTTGCCATCACTTCCCTCTTGGTTTTTTTGTTCTTTTCTACCTTCTCTCAATTCACATTTTGGCACCTCTTTTCTTTTTTCATCATATTCGCAGTTTTTGTCGACATCACACGCTTTTTGATCTTTTATTTAGTTGCAAATTTGCTCTTGTGTTTTCTTTTCTCCTTTTTCCGCTTCTTCTGCCTGCATCAATGTCGCTCTTAGTTTGGCGACCGTGTCGGAAAGACGCATTTCGTAATAGCTGAGAATAGTGCTTAACACGTTTTCATCTGTAATTTGGGACAGCTTCTGCTCCTTCGGGTTGCCGCCGACTTCTTCTGTGATCATTTCCTCGCCGACTAGTTTAAGGGTATCGGTAATCTTGGCCTCATCGCCATCGCTGAGTAATTCCACCAGCTACACTTTGCCGTCTTTGGTTTTTTGCTCCTCTTTACTCAGATGAACGCTCTTGGCTATTTGCAGCAGATCGGCTCTTTCCGTGGGTTTGCCGGTTGTGTTTTTGAAGTTTTCGGACAATTCGGTTTCTATGCCGTCCATTGAGTTTTAAAGATTGACGAAATATGCCGGCTTTCCGACGCCGCTGTTGCTGAGTTTTGTTAGGTCTTCCAGAGTTGCTGTTGTGTCTGACGTGGCTACCGTAACGTAACCTGCTGCGAGCTTCAGGGGGCTATCAAGTTGCGCCGTTCTATACTTGTTTGCTGCGCCAGCTAGAATATGACACGTGCGGTACCGGGGGCTTGCTTGTTTTCTCCGCTGTCGGTGCCCGAAAGCAAGTTTCCGAACCCTGTTTCAGTTAGTACCGAGCTTTGCAATTCTGTTGCGGCAACGGGTGATAGCTTCCGCCTGCATTTCGTACCGCTAATGTCATCCGTCCGTGCTGTCGCTACTGTTGTGTCCGTCGTTACGAGGCAGCCTGTTGTCGTCGATCCTTTTGCGCCGATCATAAGGTTCAGGAATTCATCCAGGTTTCCTTTCAGATATGTTGCATGCGCAACAGTCTTTATGGCTTGTGGAATCGCCGTGTAGCTAAAGTGGCTCATTGCTTTGCTTGTTTTTTGACTTAAATAGGCTCTCAGCAAACTGACTTTTCTGACTTCTGTGGCGCCGCTATTTTTCGCTATGTAAATCCCTGTGCGCAACTCTGCTGCTTTACTGTTTTGTATTGCTTTCAACTGGTCGGTGCTGCTTTTTATTGCTGCGCCTGCGTATGTGTTTAGTTCTTCGCTGAGTTCGCGGACGGGCTGCCAAACCACTTTTAATAGCCCCATTCCAGCTGCAGCGGCAGCATAGCGACAAATTAAGCAAGTTGAAAGGACTGAAACTAAAAGAGTCAGAGAATAAACATCGTAACGGTTTGCCATAGATTTTTTGGCCTAGACATTTCTAATCTTTTTCGGTAGTTCCTATGGCTTAAAAAAATAAAAATAAAAAGTTATATTTATCTTGTAAAAACGGCCCGTGTGTGTCAGTTAATGAAAGGTTAGAAAAACAAAACTAAACCTTATTGTCAGCTCCTACTGCAACCTTCTAACCGCGCTGTTATCTAAGATCTAAGTGGAAAATGAAAGAAATTAAAATGGCTACAGGTGTAACAAATACAAAACTACGGCTCTATTTTTACAATTCCATTAAAGAATTAAAAAATTTTTCATTTAAAGAAATTTTAAATCAAACTCATAAGGTTATGTCATTTCCAAAAATGAAAAAGAGAAAAATAGCGCGCATTTCTTCAACCAAAAATTATAAACATTAAAAAAGTTGCGAAAAATGATGAAAGGTAGCATACTAATAAAATAGGCAAATTATCACTTTAAATGATGGTGTTTTTCATATGCTTCACTTTTAAAAAGTTCAGTTTCACCACATAAACCCATGGAAAGTATTTAAAAAGTTAACCTCAACTTTAGTTTTTGACACATTTCCAGTTTCAATTAGAAAACAGGTCTTTCTATATATATATATATATATATATGAAATACTAAAACTTTATGGTATTCAGTGTCTTATATCATTTGCTAGCTCACAGATTTTAGTTTGTGTCTGAATAAATGGGCTGGTTTCTGCTACTACCGGACACAGTTGACATTTCGCTTGTACTTGTGCTTGTCTGAATTCGCTTTGGGCTGATGCCGTTTATATCTTGATTATTTGGGTAAGAAAATTGCCTTCCTTTACGTTTGTCGTGCGATAACACACGAAGATAACTCTCCATAGGTGACGACTTCTATGTGGATTAGTTGCTCGCTTCTTGACAGCAGTAAATGTCTTACCGGTATTCAAAAGGAGAATTGGAGAAGTATCGTCACTAATTCTCTCTCTTTATAAAAATCATCTACTGTTTCATAAATCCGCGATTTTAAGCGGGTTTCTCGTTTTTATTCTTCTTTCACCGTTCACGTTAATTCATTAGAAGTTATAGTTTTAATACTCTAATTACGATAGTACCATATTGTTTTCCACAACTATTACCGCTTATTACTACATCTAATGAGAGTGTAACTCTAAAATTATCTCACACATAAACAATTTGTTTTTCTTTATCCGGTTCTTCTTCTTCTACACAGCTGGATATTAGGATTTGCAATCAGATTAAAAAATCAAGTCTTTACAGTCGTTTATGCAACAAAACCTATCCATTTATAGTGAAATACTGAAATTACTGGCTCATGTTGCATTATTTTCTTTTTGGTTGCATTGTCTACATTCTGTTGGTTGCCTTTGTTTTTCTCCCTGGCGCTACCGGTCATCTCATCATGGTGCCAAGGTCTAGTACTCAGTCAAGGGCGAAGCTAAGAGCCCGCATCATACCCTGTACGACAGGTTTGGGGTTGGAAATAGGCTTTCGGCGACAGCATAAGAAGCAAAAAGCAACATCAGTCCTCTGGGATGAAGCAATATATTAGACTGCTCCTCTGCACGTGTGAGCGTGCCTGAATTGGGATACATAGGCTTCTACTACTAAGCAGAGATGTGGAACAGAATACCAGTCTCATGACTCGTGGAGCCAAGTGGAGCTCTGGGGTTCCTCCCAGGCGAAGCGGATCGCCTTAGAGAATAAGCTCCACGATAATATGGTAATCTTCTGTCTATTTCAAGAGACTCACTTGGCAGCAAAAGAGTGCTGTAACTTAAAAATCAGTGGATACCAACACATGGGATGGCACATTTTCCACATGGTTGTGTGGTATTAAGTTTTGTCAAGGATGGCTTGGGAGTCATCCAAGGTCCGAAGGAAGAGGAAGGACCGCTAGAAAGAGTCTCGGAAACATTGATGTTTTCAGCTGATCTAATGTTAAATATAAAATCAGCTTACTTCCAACAAAAGAGAGATTTCGCTACCTTCACGCTTGAGATAGCCTTAAGAGCTCAACTGAACCCCTAGTGATAGGATTCAACACCAACGCACATCATGAGATATGGGACCCGCTTCGCCCAAATGATACAGCAGCAGAATGCATTGTAGACTGGTGTCTACAAAATGATGTCAAAATTGCAAATTATGGCACCCCAAAGAGAAGAATGTTTCACACTGCAACCAGGTCTTCTCCCGATGTTACGATGTACAGAGACTGCGAAGTCACAAGATGGGAGGCAAGTCTCAGTCCAGATAGTGACCACTACTGTGTAATGTTTGAGGTGTGAATTGGGATTGGTGTAGAAATGATCGCTATTATAAAGCCGAGAAGGGCGTTCTGCGCTTGGAATAGAGCAAATTTGTGGGAGTTTAGAAAAGTGTGTGGTGTAATAATGGTGAAAAAATTAAGGAAGTCGAGAAAGAACGTGGATGCCATAAATGAGGCAGTGACCAAAGGCATTAGCACAGCAGCAAAGAAAACAATACAGCAAGGTAAGGAAGTATCGCCATCATTCTGGGCACGAGAGCTAACAGAACTGGACACAAAAATAAGGGAGTGTACAAATTAAAAGCACAGAGATGCCCTTATATGCAAGAGAAGGAAGGCTCTCGCTGAAACGTCCCTACAACGGTGGAAGGAAAGTGTGTCGAAGATGTCAGTGACTGACACAAAAAGTTGGAATTTAGTTAAGTTCGTATACCCACTGAGACTACTGACATCTCCGGTTTTGGTAGTGAATGACTACCCTCTAACACGCAGAAAGCAAGCTAATAAGCCAGCTCAAATGTATAGAGAGCAGTAAACGAAAGCACCAGATGCTCCTCCCATGAGTACACCTTATCGAGTGAGCGTATAATTCGCACCAATAAATATGGCAGAACTTGAGACAGCACTAGAAGAACTGTCTTCAGGTACTTCCCTAGGCAAGGACGATATACATTGTGAACAATTAGTTGAGTTAATTAGAACGCCGTAGCAAGAAATGTGTTCCCAAGCTTTTCAACTGTAGCCTACAGAGAAACTAGACGACGGAGAAGTGGAAGTAGGGCGTTATTGTGTTACTACTCAAACCCAACAAACCTGCAAAGTGTATGTCATCGTTTAGGTCCATCACGCTCAATAGCACCCTATATAAGCTCATGAAGAGGATTGTAGCGTGATGCATACGAGACAATGTAGAATGTAAGCCACAACCATAGAAAGCTGGTTTTTGTTCGTGGACGTCTACGTTAGACAACCTGATGACACTCACAGAATCAGTGACACATAATGTAGCAGGAGAGAAAACCGCTATGGTATTCATAGATTATGCGAGAGCACTTGATTCTGCACATCATGGATGAATTGCGGATGCAATAAAAAGATATGAGGTAAGCATGCACCTCATTGGGTGGGTTGCAAATTTCCTGGAGAGATGGACTGCAGTAGCAATAATAAGCAACACCCTCTCAAAGAAAATACAACTCACGTGTAGTGTTACAGAAGTTTCCGTTTTGACGCCATTGCTATCCATTATCTCAATGGACTTCAGCGCGAAACGAAATGCCATACCAGCCCTTAAACACCTCTTCTTTTCAGATGACCACACGATAGTATGCTCTAACACTGACCGGGCAGCTATTCGGCAGACGCTGCAAACAGGATTGGATTGTATAGCGAGCTGATCAGCAGAGCACTATATGGGGCTGTCCGCAGAAAAAAACGAATTACACATCCTTTGGGGTGAAAGACAGAGACCCATTACACCTAATGGTGGGATAGCACAGGTTAAATGAGACAAGGAATCCTAGACTCCTTCAGGTGAGAATGCAACCACACAAGGGTGTAAGCAAATAGCACATGTACCCTACAAACAGCAGCAACTATGAGATTAATGAAATTAAGGGCTGTTGCATCACCCGAATAGGAGGATAGTAAAGAAAGAGTCAGATCATTTTACTTAGCCTTAATCCGGGGAACGTTATGCTATGGTATCGCAGCATGGTGGTTTAATGCATCTCCATCAAATAAGGAGAAGCCCAAACGAGTACAAGCGCAGGCTGCATGTGTTATCGCTGGTATTACAAAGTATGCGAATCAGCATAATTCCGTAAAAAAGGCTCGCCTTCACAAGATAGATGATATTGCTCACAGACGAGCAATAGAATACCATTTAACAAGAAAGACAAAGGGCAAGTCATCAGCTGATACAGTGGAAAAAATGTTCCCACCCATTCATCCGATATACACGCGCCTGCAGAGTGTGTCACACTTGTATGAGGAAGTAGACAGACCGGAGAAGCCACACACGGCAAGCATATGGCAACTGGCGAGGAGACCATACTTCAACACCACAACACCAGGTGGTCTCCATTCTAACGCTTGTGACAGAGAAAAGAAAAGGCACACAATACAAAGGGTACGTAGATTCAAAGACTACGATTATAAAGTGTGGGCGGATGGGTCAGTGATACTGGAAGAATCCTCTGGTGCCGGCGCGATAATATACCCTAGACGAGGTAAAGTGTTAAAAGTGAGGAAAGGAGGCAGGTTAGCATGCAGATACAGAGCCTAGTGTGTAGCCATGGAGGCAAGACTTATGAAACTTAAGTCAGTAATAAAGATCAAGTAAAGTAGAAAAAACGAAGGTGGAAATATTTATATACTCTTTATCTTTATTAATATCTCTTAAAACAGATCATGAAGTAGTGACGAATTCCATACTGTGACGCATATGAGATCTGATCCTATGCTTCATGAAACTGAGAGTAAACATGTCGTTTTAGTTTGTGTTTTAGCATTGCCATATCCCGAGAATTAACAAAGTGGAAGAGCTCGTAAACAAAGGCAACCACATGCTGCAAATCTACCCTGCATAGATTACTGACATAGTCACAGGTATAAAGCGCCAATTACGTAATCAGGCGCAATGCACAATTTCGGAAGGCCGCGGCACAAACAAACACCTCAGCGCTTTATTAAACCACATGAAACTGACCCTTCTAAAAAAAGGAGCTAGGACGGGAAGATGAGTCACTGTTGGTTCAATTTAGAACAGGGACTTCAAAACATTTTGAATGGTTACATAGGGTGATCACACGAAAGGTTGACGACCTTGAATGTAGATGGTGTACAAACCACACAAAGGGAACATTTTCAATATTCCTTCCCTTACTCAAAACACCAACGACGGAAGAAACTGAGGAAAGCAAAGTTGTAATAGCTACAAGACAGAATGAACCTTTCATATGCTCATTTTAAAACATCGTGTGTGCGAGACAACCAAGGGGAGTGTACACACGATGAAGATACATCAGTGGGTTGAAAATGTACTCACTGCACTACAAATGGTGCCAATAGCAGCGCAGGCGTATAATGACGTTTATCGATGTCACGTATTGGTAAAGTATTCGACATAAAGAGACTACTGCAACAACACATGCCACAATACACTTTGACAACTCCAGCAGTATATACAGAGCGAGAAAATGGGAATCAAGAAGGAGAAGAACCGTCGTTGCCAACTGTCCACAAGTGTCAATGCTGACTAAGAATTATGCCACATATGACTGGTTGAGCAAGCATATACATATGAAACGTCCTGAAAAGAAAATCGAAGTGACACAACAAACGGAAGTGCAGCATAGGAGCAACGAAGTTGAACAAGAGTATGCACCACAAGCATGCGAATATCTCCGCTGAAGACAGGTGTATAAAAACCAGACCTGGTTCACCAGACATAAGTGCATACCGGAGCTGATTGAACGGGAACCCAGCACACCACTACAGGAAGTACTTCCGGAGAGAGAGACATATAAGATATGCGGTAAAGAATATCACCACAACTGGATGTCACGAGAAATGAACGCAAAATACACAGGACATGATACCTCACTCATAACGCAGACGATAAAAAGAAGAAAAGTGACTAAGGAGATATAAAATTTGCAAAGAAAGACACTAGTAGCGAGAACAAAAAAATGAGGATGACAGTGAACCACCACTTTATGTTTGCGACAAATAAAAGAGAGGTTTCAAAAGCAAGACATGGCTAACACGTCACAAGTGCGTGAGCATTGAAAAAGTAGATCAAAAAAGTGAGAGGGTAAGCAACCACCATAGAGTAGCTACACAACTAGAATCCACTACCAAAAGTGGATCGAATCACGACATCATAGATAAAGCACTCTCCAACTCATACTTGTCACACACAAAAAACTTGAACTCTACAATAAGAGAGAGAATAAGAGAGACCGAGCATGATACGCGGGAAGATGAGAAGGAAATATTTCGATCAGAGAGAGGAGCTAAAACACAAACGGCATAAGACTTAATTGCACACAAAGAATACTCGTAGAGAGGTTGCATGTGGAAGGTGTGATAACACTTGCACGTCATGGTGTACACTAGTATTGCATACCGGGACACACAACGAAAATGCAATCACTGTCAAGAGGAACCGTGAAGAATAACCCCTGGAAATCACATCACTGGCTCCTCTCAAGCACCAATGTTCACACTGCTCGAAGATATGTGCACGCAAGCAATATCTAATAATGCGCATCCAAGGGGAAGGTTGTCAGGCACGTGGCTCTGATAGTCGAAATGAGCTAAAAGTGAAATGTAAAAAAAAACATCTGCACACGTGTTACAGTTTCCTGCTTTGAGTAAAATCTTGTCTAAGCATGGAGTAAACAGTCTGAAAGAGGAAGATATATACTTTAGTGTTAAATTGGCGAGCTTCTTAAGGGCACTCTTCTTTTCAACGGAACATCCGACTCCTCCCGCAATAGACACTAAGAAATTGATAACCCTGCAAAAAATAAAGATAGAAAGGTTCCCATCATGCTAAATATCCACTGACTATATGCTGCACATTTGGATGACAGCCAGTGAGATTTATTTAAAATGATGGAAGACAATGTCCAAACAGGGGTCTTCCTCAACAAGGCACCGTTAGCCAGGCCCCGCAGGAGGAAGCAAGTAGTGAATCGTGATGATGGGAAGCGTGTCAGTTAAAGAAGTAGCCGCACTGGAAGTCTATACAGATCGATTGAGGAGCATACAGGTAGAGTTCATAGTGAAAAAGTTAAGAAATTAAAATATTTTTTTTCATTTCTTACCACCATGATACTTTTCACCTATATCAATTTCTATCCAAATTTTTATATTTCTCCTCAAATTGACTGATTTTCACATTTTCATTGAAAAGTGTTAATATATATAAAATTTTACCAAATTTAGAAAATTCTCTTAGAAAAGCAAATTTTATAATTTTCATTAAATATCTCAAATTGAGCAAAAATCCTTATAATTTTAATAATGTTTAAAATGATAATAAACTCACGAAAGCAGCCATACTCATTGCTAATTTCTTATTGACAAGAAAGCTGGAACCTTTTCATTCTTTTCCATCCCATTTACAACTTTTGTCACCATCACACTTTGTCGTTTCAGACCACTTTTTTCCTTCTTTAGTTATTCCTGCAGCTCCATCTCCTGTTCCTGCCGTATTTGTCTGTCATTCTCTCTCTTTAGGTTCGCATGGGCCGTCTGTTTTAGTTTTTCCCTTGCATTTGAATTTTCCTGCATTTTCGCATGCATTTTTGTTGTTTTTGTGCTGCTTGCACTCTCTGTTTGCCGCTTTTTCTGCATTCTTGCTATTGACGGTTTTGTCAGTAGGGTGGTTTGCTTTACTTTTTTGTTGACTTGCTGCAGCTCCACCAAGGTGTATGAGCGAAGAGAGCGTATTGTTTAGTGCTGTGATTCTGTCGGTTAATGCATGCGCTCGTTGAGCAGCCTGTTCGCTGTTCCAAAGAGCTGCTACTGCTTGGTTGAGTGGCTCCAACCAGCCTGGTTTAAGCGGCCCTTTGTTGGTCGATTCCCGACCGTAATATACGCAGCTTCCTTCGTTGTTGTCGTTAGCTGCCGTGCAGCCGTTCGCTCCTGTTCCACTGATGAAACCCAAAGTGTTGCTTAAATCGCCCTTGGCTCCTTGTTTTTTTGCTATTTCAAAGAGAAAATGCTGCACGGCTTGTTCCAGGCTTTTTCCTGTTAGCGCCTTGGTTGCGTACTGCTTTTTGCACTCTGCTGCTAGTGCTTGCCACGCTGTTTGTATCTCATTGTTCTCGTTGTTGAAAGTTACGGTCGAGCGTCGTCTTTTGTTCCGCACGCTTTGCTGTTGCTGTTTGTGCTGTCGCTAGCACAAAGGCATATGGTATCGACCGCAATGGTTTTGCCTGCGGCTGTCCCTTTGTTTTCGGTGTTGGGTTTGCCGCATGTAGTCGCCAGGTCGGTGCTGTAGCCCGTCAGCTTTATACTTGTTGTGCCGTCAGCCTTGGCGCCGAGTGCTTTAAGTAGCAAGCTGCTTACGGTTGTTTGTTTGGTTTGCACCTTCTGTTGCTCGAACTTTGCGAGCAAGCCATGTAATTGCATCAGGGTGTTGTTTATAGCCGCTTTTACTTGCTCGTCACTCGCATCTTGTTTGAGTTCTAGTGCTATTTTGTCATTTCCATGGGTTTTGGCCCTTGCTGCAGCTTTTAAACACAGCTCTTTTGCTTTGTCGGCGCAGTGTATTTTGGCCGAGGAACCGTCTTTTTCGATTGCCGTTTCTGGAGCTTTGGCGGTTTCTAGCTCCTGCAGTGCCTTTGGAGCTGAAATCGTTAGGTTGAAAAGAGCGAGCGTACTTTCAATGCTGGCGTCTGGTGCGTGTAGTGCGGTTGGGTGTACGCCACGCATGCTGTGTCGCGTCGTTTGTTAGACTGAATCTTGTTGCTGTAGATGTTGGTGCCTTTAATGGCGTAAAAAAAAGGGGGAAATCTTGATGGCTGGTGGTGTTCTTTGCTAAAACAGTGCTGACCTTCTCCTGTGGAATCTGCCATTCCTTAAACTTGACTGTATATTGCGCTGTGAGGGAAGGTGTCTCCGCTTTTTTTTGGAGATTGGTGGTCTATTGTGTCGTTATATTTGTGTTTTCTTGTACTACTTTGTGAATGAACCTCCTGTTGTTTTGGGAACGTCCTTTTCTGCTGTGATTGCGGATTGAAAAAGTGCAACCTTATGCTGCCACATGTGTTTTGAATGTGGTACGTTGCCCTTTTCTTCATAGTAGCTTCCCGGCTGAGCTACTTAAAGAATTGCACTACGGTATTCCAGACAATATACGCTATCATTATACCAGTTGTTCTGCGTCATTGCCTCGTCAAGCACGTCTTTTCCGCTTCTTTCGTTCCAGCCGTTTGCTGCTCGCTGTTGGTGGGGTTTGTTCTTATTTGCTTTTTCAGTGTGTCTTGAGCTAATTTGGCTGCTGTTACAAAGATGGAGTGTGTCTGACAAGCCGTGGTTGCCGTTATCTCCTGGCTTGCTTATTTCTCTATGGTGGCGCCTTGATTAGTGGTTGGTTTCGCTTTCATACTGCAATATAAATGTTTCTGTTTTTGCATTTCATTTACAATTATTACTTTAAATTTACGCTACTAAAAGCTGTAGTAAGGATGAAATATCTTTTATAAATGGCCACATTACACTATTTTTCGCTTTGTAAAATAAAATCTTCTGCACTATTCTAACCTATATAACTTCTATTCTACTCAATATCTCGTGAAATTGGGTTTTCAACCATTTAAACGGTTGAATCTAGATAATAACAAAATGTTTGCGTCTATCTAATAACGTCGAATATTTGCTCACGTGTAGGAGACAATAAGGCTAATTATTTCTAATAATTTATGATTCCAACGTTATCTTATTATTTCTAACAACTATTTTATGTTTTTATTGTTTCTCAATCTTGGTGCTTTCTCCTTGTATTTAATGTTTCTTTTAGCACTTTCTGCATGGGTAGGTTCGATTATCAACTGCTTGTTTGTAAGCTTGATTCTTAGCCGTATTAATAACTATGACAAATGATCATTTAGATAAATCTTAGGACCTTACCTACGGTATTCCCTCCGCTATTTTTCTGCCTCTACAGTCGTTTTATTACATATATTCTTTCCATATTTTTCGTCTATTTCAATTACTGCGGATAACGTAGCGACACCCATTTCACCTTTACACCAAACCCTTAGTCCCTCACTGTTCCTTCCATCACCTTCTTGTGTGTTATGATATTTATCTCCATGCTTTGTTTAAAAATGAGCATATTTTATCTCTCGTCCCCTCTGCCTTTGTGTTTCTCCATTTTTTAAATACAATTCCTTGAGGTCTACCAATTTAATTATAATATTAGTACATACATACTCACAAACATTCCTATCATTACCATTACTATTCATACAGTATTACCCAACTACATTACACATTCTGACCACCATCTTTTATATCTTGAAAAATTATTTAAAAAATAGCAAGTTTCATAAAATTCATAAATTTGAGCAAAAATCCTAAATATTTTTTATCTCCAAATCAAAAATACAAGCAAAAGAGAAACCTTGTAAATGACGAAAGAATTGCGTCCTGTGGTGTTTGTTGTCCCATATTTACCTTTGTTTTCTCCCTCTCCTTTCTTTTTGGGCGTGCAAACTCCTTCTACCATAAGGAAATCTCCTGTGCACTTAGTTCCCTTTTTGCTACTGCATTCTTCTTCCTCTGTCTTTGAACTTTTCTGCTCATCTTCTGTTTTGGACCTAATGTTTTGACTAATGTGGTGATTGAGAGTTCGTGACAGCTGCTCGTCGGCGGTTAGAGCGTTCAGGGCCGTCTGTGGACTCGCGCTCGACACTTCAGGGGCTATCTGCTGGCTTTTAATCATTTTCTACACTCCTGCTGCGAGCTTTTCACCATTTTCGCCGTAGTATTGGGTTTTGTGACTTTTAATTTTTGCTTCGTCGTCTCCCATAGCCGTAGACTTGCTTCCGGGTGCTATTATTTGCTGAATCATCTCGGCTGTCTCTTCATCTGCTGCGAGCGTCGCTTCTTCTAGTTGTGCCACTTTGAAGGTAAGTGTTGCGGTCAGCTTCTCGGCGGCCCTTAGTTTTGCCAGCACTTTCTCCACGTCGGCTTGTGTCGGCACTATGCCTGCTGGCTTGCTAGTGGCCCGCGTGTATGAGTTAAGGTCTGCCGTTTCTACCCGGTATACTGCCTGTTCTTCCTTTACAATTGGGCCTGTTGTTAGTAGAGCGCTGTTGCTATTGCCCTGCGTTCCGCTCGCGGATGCGCTGCTGCCGGAAGCGACCGGGCATATCTTTCGTCCGCCCGGGCCAGATGAACTTACGTCTGGTTCCGCTGCGAGGTGATAGAGCTGTATTTGTGGGTGTCCTTCGTGTAGCTGCCTCGCTGCTGTTTGTCTGTTTGCCTGGGCTGTTCTAGTTTTTTGCACAGTTGTTGCTGTCTTTCCCCAGGCTGTTGAGCTTGATTTGTACGCCGTTTGCCGCCCAGCCGCTGAACGTTGAAGCCGGTTTGTCTTGCACTTTTCGTGCCGCTAGGTCCGCTACCAGCTCTTGCATGCCTGCCAGTTCGCTTATTGCTTGTGCTGCCTCGTATGTAGCGCTCTGAGCAGCGCTTACAGACGCGCTCGCTCTGTTTACTCTGGCCGCCGCTGCGGCCCCCAGCGGTCTGTACCGCTTGGTTCATTCTTTTCCGTGAATAGCCGCCATTATATGTAGCCGCGTTACCTGCTGTGTTCCAACCCTGATCTGTTCTTCCTGCTGCCGCATTGCCGTTTGTAGGCTGCTTACTATGGTCCGTAGGTCGTCTCGGGCATCGCAGGCACCTTTTGGCTGCTTGCCAGTTGGGTGCAGCGCAGCCGCTAGAATGGCTGTTGTGAATGCAAGAATTTTAAGTGCTTGGGCTATCATAGCTATTTAGAATTCCCTAAGTCCTTATCGTTGTCTTCTTGTTGCTTTTCAAAAAGAGAGTTACCCCTGGAGTTTCTTAGTGGCATAGTATTTGATCTTTTTACATCGCGCTCCGTTTTGCCTGCGGCATGCAGTTTTATTGGTGGTTTATCGTTGTGGCACTTCAATAGGGGTAAAAATAAGCATCGCTTTTCTGAAGCATCTTCGACATTTTTCGCGGCGGGACAAGTTTCGGTTGTCCGTTGCAATTCAATTGATCCGCTTGCGCGCACCTTAATGGGTTTGAAAAAGTAACCATTGTGGGTTGTTAGACAAGCCTATTGGTGTCATACGGACTCTACGTTTCTTTTCGATTTTCCGCCTATTGTATTTACCATTACTGTGCCAAGGACCACAGTGGCCGGATGTTGAACAGGTGCAACGCCTTCAATTTTTTGAGTGGTGTCAGGCTACTCCGAGAAAACAGCGAGCAGCTTTAAGGCAGTCAGCAGCTACTAGTGTCTTGCACTTGATGCGGCTTGCTTCCAAAACAGCAAAAAGCACTTAGCTGTGCATGATGGTCTGCCGTAGAGTTTTGCTGTTGTTGGAGGTATGCTGCCAGTCCTCTGTGTTTTTCGCGTTGAGGGCTATTTCTTGGCGGACTTATTTGTGTCCTCTCCAATAATCTAGCTTGTATTTGGTTTTTGTGCACATAATATTACAGTTTATTATTCTACAACTTCACTATTTCATATCTACAAGCCACTTAAATTTTCACTAGCTCTAAAACATTAAACGTCTGTTATTTGTAACCTTTCCTTTCTGCTGTCACATTGTTTCTAATAGCTTCTACTTCAGTAGCAATAAACATTTTTTCCGTATACACTATTCTTATTAAATTTCGTTCAAAAGCCTCTAACTTGTACGTTTCTTACGCTTGATACTATGTGATTGACTATCGAAAGTGTTTGATTTGTTGATCTGTTTTCGTCAAAACACTCTCTTAGCTTTGAGTCAGCGACTTCTTTTACGTTAATTATCAGCTCTCTGAAAGCTCTTTATGTTTGAAAAGTACATAAATATGAAATTAATGATGCATTATTTGAAACTTTCTGTACTTGATAAACCCCCTCTGTCGCTTGATACATGCATTATTTTAAGCAATTTCCGAAATTTGATGCCTTGTTTTGCCATCCACAAAACTTCATTGGTAATTCTAGTAAAAATAAATTTGGTGATAATATTTAATAGCGACTAACAAGTGAAGACCATTGTTACAATAGCTGATGAGAACATCATTTCAACATTACCACAAACTTACTCAGCCCCTTTCTCCTGGTCCTGTTTCTTCTTCACAGTTGGGCACTAAGATCTGCCACAAAGCTAAATACTACCATTGTGTCCATCGTTTAGGTAGCATCTTTTCCTTTCCGTTTAAATACAGCGCACTATTTCCTCTTGCATCATACACTCCGCTATTGTAAACCCATTTGTCACATATACTTTTATTTCATTCAATATTTTCGTTTTTTCTTTACTGCAAAAATGACCTCATAAAAATTAGAAACACCACTTTACTGTACAGTTGTTTTTTCTCTCTCTCAATATTACTTGCATAATCTCCATGCGTAATATTACGCCTATCTTCATGTTTATGTTTGTAATTCTGTACATTTCACACCCTTTTATCTTTTGAATTATGTGCCTCTCTTATTAATAATATTAGTGGCCTTTGATACTCTGTATATTCTACTCAATCACTCTCATTACATTATTTCAATATTTTAACCGCTAATTGGGTAATTATCACACCTCTTATTATAATATTAGTATATATACACAACGTTATATTATCATTATTATTTTGTTCTTAACTCTTTTTAGTTTTATAAACTTGTTTAATGTTTATAATTAAACACAAAAAACTAAAATATCACTAATTTTTCATACCATATCATTCTAATACTTTTCACTTATAGACCACTATCATAAAAAAATTTTATATCTTTGAGTGTTTAAAAATTTCTACATTTTCAATAAAGAAAGTGTTAAAATATATCACATTTTATCAAATGTAGCAAATTTCATAAATTTGTTCCAAAATCCTTAGAATGTTATAATGCTACTAAACTTACAGATGCAGCAACCATACTCAGAGCCAATTTCTTATTGACGAGAAGACTTGAATCTTTGCATGTTTCACCCTCCCGTTTGCAACCATCTCTGCACGCGCTTCTAATTTTTTCGGAGCAAATTTCCCTGCAGTTCAATCTCCTGCTCTTGCCACATTTTCTGAGTTGTAACTTTACTATCATCTACTTCGCATGTTCCATCTGTGTCAGTTTTCCCTTTCCATTTGCAGTTAGAGGCTGTACTGGCAGTTTTGTTGTTTTTGTGCTTGCTGCAGCTAACTGCCTCTGCTTTGCTATCAGTCGCAGTGACCTGGGGTTGCAAGTGAACCACTTTCCCCGTTCTCTTGGGGTAGAGCTGCTTTTATTGCTGCGAAGTTGTAAATGTCATCTCTCAGACTTCTGAGTTTTGCTTTTAGTGGTGCCGCTTTTCTGTTGTAAGTTTCGATCTTCCGCAGCCGCAGACCTGCGGCGTTGAGGTTGTGCAGCCAGCCTATGTCGTTTGTTTCGGACGGGTCAGCGTCCGTGATACCGCCGTATTTTACGCATACGCCGGCGTTATTGTCACCGGTGCAGCCGGTGTTTATGTATGCGCCCAGGTATGTGGCCGCTGTCTGGTGGTTGAAGTAGCTCCGCAGTTTCGCGACCGTCGCCGCTACGATGGCCGCTGATATGGGCGTGGGCAGCTTGTGGTTGCATTGCTTGAATACATCGTTGTACTTTGCTAGCACCTGGTTTGTTGCTGTTGGAAAAGCTACTTCTGCTCCGCTTTGCAGGTGTCGGCACGGTTCGTTGACTGCTGTGCCGGCGTCGTTCTTTTTTGTGCACAGACAAACTGCAACTTCTACGAGTGTTGCTACTTTGTTCGAGCCTGTTGTTTCGCACAGCGGCGCACGGCTCGTCGCGGGGTCTCCCATGCCGGCTGGATTAAAGTCGGCGGCTACACCTTTTGGGGATTTGCCATAAACAGCTGAGTCTATGAGTTTCTTTATTTCGGCTGCTTCATTGTCGCCAGGCCTTCCGGGTATTGCGGTCAGTGTCCTTCTCAGTACGTAGGCTGCCGCTGCTGCTGTTGCTGCTCTTTGCCTTGCTTGCTTGCGTGTTGGCTGCGACGCTTCTTTGAGTTTTGCAGCCTCGAGGACCTCATCTCTTTGTGCTGTTTCTTTGAGCTGGTTCGCAACAGCTACCTAGGTTTCCCATAGCTGCGCAGCCATTTCGTCTTTTGGATGGTCTTGCTCTGCTGTTTTTGTTGTTTTGCCTTGCTCGTTCTTGTTGAACTTTGTCCGCCATTCGTCTGGTGCCAATGTCATGTTTAGTTTTTGAATATCCATGTAATCTTGCTCTTCGCTTGAGGCATCCACATATAATGTCACGCCGTTTTCTGCCCAGTTCAACACTGGGCAAAGGTCAGTAAAAATGGGTGCATTTATTCCGTCAGTGAGCGTTGCTTTGCAAAAATTAGCAGTCGCCAATAGGGCGGCGGTTATTAAGCTGACTGTTGCCATTCTTGTTCGTCTTTTGCCTAATTTTATTGGTTCAGGGATAAAGAACGGCGCTTACGTGTAAATCCTAGAAACTTAGTGACTTGTCAGGGCGTTTTATTTCCGGTTATGCCACGCAGTGAGTACTCCCTTTAGAGGTCTGTTCTTCCGTAGCGCTTCTTTTGGCTCGCCAGTCGACGAGCTGCTGCCGGTCATTTGCCGCCAAAACTGGTTGCAGTTAACTTTTGGTCTTAGACAGTGGCTGCACCTCGCTATGCAGCCTCAGAAAATTCACGGCCATTCTCAGCAACGTTTATTGCGTTTTGAGTTGATTAAAGAATTTTTTATTTTTCTTGGTGCTGTTGGTGTGTTTTTGGTTGTATGAAAAGCGTGTTTTTAATTTTTTCACTTATATATCAAATGCCCTTTATATTACCTCTATTTCACATTTCTCATACTTTTTCCTCATTTACATTTTAAAGCTGTATCAGCTCAATTTTTGTAGACTGTGTGGATCCAGCATCATACTGTAAATTACAGCCGCCACTATTTCAAGTATTTTTTCAACCTATTTTTAAGTAAAGTGTGGCCTCCTTTTAGGGCTGTAAGCATTTTTTCATCGCCTTACCCCATGTTACTTTGAAATTTCGCCTACCATTAACACACTCAATTCAGCTCCGCATTATATGTGTGTTATTTGCTTTCTTGCGTACGTACACACTGCACTTTGATTTGTTTACGCGGTTCTCTTTTACTGGATACTCCTTTTCTTTGAAACTTGAATGCCACCGCTTCTGCCATTTATACTATTTGTTTAAATTCACCGCCCGTTTATTCCTCGCTTGTAACATTAACTGTACAAAACGTAGTGTAGGGACGAAGTGCTTCAGAGAAATTAGCGCTCTTTACCAGTTTCTACTGCTCGGATGAATCCAATTGCGTTATTCTAAGTCGGGCCTTTTTATCTAGTAACCTTTACAATTTACTTGAGTGTCGGAGTCAAATAGTTACTGTCGATACACTACTTTTAATGAAATGTCGGTTTAATTTATTTTTACTTCGATTTTCAGATGCATTATCTCATTTTCCTCTATACATTTTAGATTGAGTGCGTGTTATTCAAGTTGTCTCAAGGTTTTGCGCAATTACCAGCTCCTTGATTTTCTGCTATAGCAGCCTTTGTGTGCTGAATTCTAGTAAGAAGCAAATTTTTAGGCGCATTTTATCTCTTTTTCAGCAGAATTCTAATGTTAGAAAGCTGTTTGTTTGTAGTAGTGTATTGAGAGAAATTAACGCGTTTTTCAGAAAGTTAATGAAAGCATATTCGCAACGGTGCTGTTATTCGCCTTCCACTTGCACTTCTCCTCTGTGGTAGTTGCAGTACATCAATTTGGTTGGTACACTGCAGTCTGTCAGTCCCTTTTTGTCTCCTTCAGTATCTGGTCGCGTATTATATTTGACAGCGTCATATTTTTTTGAAACTGCGGATGTTTTATCTTCCTTTCTCTCTGTGCATTTCTGCGTTCTTCCTTTAATATATTCCTTATTCACCCTCTTCTCCCCCGGTTTCTAACCACCTTTACCATTGTTTTTACCACTTTTATTGTTACAGCCCATACATTGAATATTAACAAAGACTTTTCTTATAATATTTGTATATACACACACACAACACTCTCCTATTATTATTATAACAATTACTGTAGGAAACCTAATTAATATACGTAAAGTAAACAGAAATTAAAATTAGAAAAGTTTCATAATATCGCTATTCTTTCTCAATCATATCACCATACTACTTATTTACACCCAGAGACAACTATCATGCACATTTTACAAAACATTAAAGTTTTAAATTTATGAAAAATTTTGCATGTTTGCACATATAATCAAAAAGTGTTAAAATATATATAATTTAAAGGATTTCAAGAAATTCTCCCGAAGTAGAAAATTTAGTGAGTCTTATAAATTTCATTAAATTGGTAAAAAAGCGTAAAGGTGTTATGGCAAAATAAAACTGCAAGCAAAAGAGGGGCCCTGTTAATGACAAAAGAATTGCTTCCTGTGGTGCTTGTGTTTGTTGTTCCTTCATTCTCTTTTTTCATTCCCTCCACTTTCTTTTTGAGTTTGCAAATATCCCCATCCAGTTCGCAATCTCCTGTGCACTCAGTTCCCTTTTTGTCACTGCAATCTGCTGATTTCGTTTCGTCAACTTTTTTGCTTGTTTTTTCTTGTTCCTGTTTCTGGACTTGTTCTTTTAGAAAAATCCTCGCTAATGCTGCACCACGTGAGGCCGTTGTTTGGAGTTTCTTCACTTCCTCTGTTATTTCAGATTTACCATCTCCCTTGGGTACTGGCGTTGCTGCTACCTCTTTCCAGTACTCTGTTGCGTAGGTTGCTCCTGCTTTGCCGTAGGCTTGTTCGATCGCACTGTCTATTAGAGTCGCGTCTGCTGGCTCGATTTTTTCCGCCATTGGTTTTCCTGCTAAGGCTTTTAGTACGAATAGTCTGTAGACGGTTGTACTTGCTATATCTCCGTAGTTTGCCAGTCTTTTGTTGCATGCGATGACTGCTGGTGCCTCTTTCGCCTCTTGTA
The DNA here is from genome assembly GCF_000002445.2 of Trypanosoma brucei brucei TREU927. NCBI lineage: Eukaryota > Euglenozoa > Kinetoplastea > Trypanosomatida > Trypanosomatidae > Trypanosoma > Trypanosoma brucei. The sequence goes on along the minus strand of NC_007281.1, from coordinate 66,624 downwards.
ATGCCTTATTGGCGTCTGTTATTGCTTGGGTTGCAAGTTTAAAGTCTGCCGCTGTTACTTTTAATGCCGTTTTCCACGCTGTTGCAAATGTTGCGCTGTCGGCCGGCTGGTCTCTTGTTAATGCAAGTCCGAATTTTAGTTCGCTGCTTGAGCTTAAGCTGTTGCTTCCGCAGTTTGTGGACGGGTCTGCCTGCAAGCAATCATTGGTGAGATGCACCTTGTTTAGGAGGTCTGGGATATCGGGTTGGCTGCGCTGCGGGTCTCTGTCGTTTACATCTTTATCTTCTGCCTCCTGTTCGCCGCAGCTGATGTCCGTTTTGAGCTCAGCAAAGTTTTGAGTCGTTTTCGCCGCGTTGTTGAAGTTGCCTCCGGTTGACCACTTTAGGTGGTAAATGCCGTTGGATTTGCTAATGTAGTGTAAGCCACGGAGTAAAGCAGCTGCAGCCGCCGACGTATTAGCTAATTTTGTTGTGACTGCTTCTTTGTTTGATATTTCTTGTTCGCAGTCGCTTACTAAAGCTGCTCCTGCTGCTACAATTGGCACGGTCTTTCCGCGTGTTAGTTCTGTGCCCGTATTTGCTGCTATTATTGATGTTAAGAACTGGCGTCGTAGCTCCCTGACCCCGGCTTTCGCATGTTCAAGCTCGTCAGAGTAGTGCTTTGTGCGGCGCTCTAGCCGGTAGGCACAGCCGCAGACGGTCGAACATGGTTCGGCAGTTTTTTGTGTTTTTACCACTCGAAACGACGCAATTAAAGTGAGCACTGCTATCGCTAGTTTATTCTTCATTTTTATTCTTTGCTTAAAATTTCAGGGAGAAGTTTTGTTGTCTATCCTTTCATGAAGAGGTGCGTATGTTCCGCGTAACTTTCTGAGTTAGCGTTTAGTCTCTTTCAGCTAAGTTGAATTTTTTTGCTTTAGTGTTTAGTTGCTGGACTTTCTCTAAACTGCGATTTTTCAAAAGTGAATTTCATCCAGGTTAACTTTTCTCTTTCTTTGTCTGTATCGTGGCCGCCTCAGGTTTTTTGTTTTAAGGTGCTTATTGTTTGAAAATAAAGAAAAGTGTGCTGTACATCGTCAGTTGACCATTTGTAGTAAAAAATCGTGTTTTTAGCTTATCGATTAAACTTCTTAAATATAACTTATAATTTTTATATATAAACACTTAAGATTAGTTTTTTTCGCTGTTTTCTCTCATTTTTTAATTTGCAGTGCTCATTTTCACTTCGAATAAGAAGATGGCATTGCTGTTGCTCCAGCACATGGTTGACCATTTGTTCCTGGTTTTGATTATTTTGTTTCGCTGTGTGGAGGTGACGGTCAAATCTGGAGAATTGGAGTTTGAAATTGCTTTTCGTGTTGTTTTTTCTTTACTTATACGCGCCACCAACTCACAATTACCGGATCTTTATATTTATTACTCCTTCCTTTGAAGTTCTTAGTGTCTCCTTAGTATATTGGCAAGAAGTTGAAAGAGTATCATTACAAACTTTTGTACTTCATAGTATTCCTACATCCTGTCATATATGTTCTATTGTTGGCAGGTTCAGCGTCTTCATGCTTTTTTAAACGTCGTTAATACATTAGTAGTTCCAGTTTTAAAATTTCACTCGCAGCTATATTTTATTGTATTACGCAAATGTTGGCTGTTAGAAATATATCTGATAAGAAGAAGTTTTGGACATTATTTCTGACTAACAGAACTCATTATTCATGATTTTGGTTGTGTTACTGCTGGACATCAATATACACTATTATATTTGAAACTACAGTCACTATTATCATTTTACTTGTCACATCTATCCATTATACAGTGAAATATGTGGTACGATCTCAGCCTGTATTATTTTTCTGTTCTTTTATTTGCCGCACATTTACTTGTTTCTCTTTGTATTTCATTATATTCTAAATGTACGTCCACCATCACTCCGAAGAAAGTAGCAATTTCATGTGACTGAATATGTTATTCTCTCTCCCCTATTATCCCCACATTATTTCCTTGTATATGATGACGTTTACAGTCATTTTTTTGTACTTGAAAATGGACATATTCTATTTTATTTCTCCCCTACAACTAAACAACCAACCCATTCACTTCCTCTCATTCATTCCTTTCCATTACATTAAAGACTTTTCTTTTTCTCCTCTAATTGGCCCCTACAAAAACTCATAGTATAACAGTAGTATATGCATACACTCACAACACTCTCCTATAACTATTAATATTATTATCATTATCATTATTACAGCTCTTATTATAATATTCGTATAAACACACTCGCTCTCATAACACTTTCTATCATTATTATTATTATCACTGTTCTTATTATAATGTTAGTATATTCACACACTCACAACACTTTCCTATTATTATTATTATTATTATTATAAATATTATAAATATTATAACCCTTATTAATATCGATAAAAAAGACAAAATATAAAAAATTAGAATCTCAATTTTTCATACCCTTTTACCCGACTCTTATACACCCATAGGCCACTATTATACCAAAATTTCAGCTTTGTAATATTTTTCATGTTCTCAATATTTCAACAATTTTTATAAATTTCATAAAATTACGCAAAAATCCTTATAATTCTCAAAATACTACCATACCCACAAAAGCAGCAGCGATTCTCAGAGAAAATTTCTTATTGAGGAGAAAACTGGAATCCTTGCAAGCATTATTTTCCCATTTGCAGTTATTGTCGTTGTCGCAAGTATTTTTGTCGCTTCCATGTTTTGCACACTTTTCCTCAGTTTTCCCATCATTTCCTCCTTTTTCTTGGTTTGTCTCTTGTAGTTGCGCTTTAACTTCTGGCTTCAATGTGCATTTTCTTCCTTCAGCTTTGGAAGCGTCATAGTGGCACCCCTTTGTTTCATTGCATACTTTGGCGTCGTCGTTTTTGGCATTGCAAAGTTCTTCTGTTGATTTTGGAAAGTCTTTGCCGGTTCTACCTTTTTTCTCAAAGTCTTTGATATTTTCGTTTAGTTCATTAAACGTCTTCTTGTTGTAGTATTATAAAACTTTCAGTAGATGTTCAATGCCCTTTATTTTAGATAACGGCTCGGTGCCTGTTGTACCTTCCACGTACACTTCTTTGTCAACGTTTTCATTTTCTATTTTTGTCCACGTTTCGGCGGCATCAATTTCTGTCCCTTTACCGTAGGATGCGCAGATGGTAGCTTCGGAGCCTTTGCTGTCTGTTTTGTCATCATAATAATTTTGTTTGTTCTGGAGGTATAGTTTGGCGTAAACCTTGGCCCTCTTTTCGGCCTTTACTTCTGCCAGTGTTGGCCGTGCAGAGCTATTGTCCGTTAGAAATCTGTGGCTGTCGAACGTTATCATCTTTTGCCGCGTTTGGGTTCGAAGAGGGATGTCTGAGGTGAACGCCCCTGTGCGTTTGTTATGCGTAGTCTTGACCTCTGCTCCACCTGGGTTCTTTTTGCTTATTATGAAATTTCCGGCCATTGCGATGTCGGTTGCTGTGTTTTGGTCGCCCAATAAACCCGAAGCTGTTGCTATCCTGGTTAGCAGGCATTTCCCTGCCGGGTTGGCTGTCGCATCTCCGATCGCTCCTGTCGGAAGGTGGCTAAAAAACTTTGTTAGAGCATAATTCGTGGGGTCTTCTTCTATTGTGGCGTCGTTTCTTTCTGCCAGGCCGCAGTCTGGAAGCTTGTCCGCGCCGTTTACGGCATTGGGTCCCCCTTGTGTGGCCTGCAGGCAACCGCCGCTGCTTGCGCCTGTCGACGACACTAAATTTTCCATGGTTGTGATGAACTCTGCCTGTCGCCCCTGTAAAAAGGCTGCAGCCGCCGCCTCCGTTTGTTTCATTGTTGTCAGTACCAAAAACTCTAAGCTAAGTACTGTGCTAAACATTGTAAAAATTTCTCTGTTTACAGTTTGAAGAATTAGAAATGGCTGTGTTCCTTTGTGTCCTTGGTTGTAGAACTGCAGGGTTGTTCCTGGTCTTTGAGTTTCAACTTCCAATGGCATTGTAGCGGGTTTGATATATTGTGTTAGGCTGTACTTTCCGCCAAAAGAGGGACGCTGCAATGAACACTCACTATGAGAAGTCTTGCTCTTAGCCGGTTTTGTGAGTATGTTTTGGTGGATATAACACTTGTCCGCGTCATACACCCATGTAAATCAGCAATTGCTTTCAAAACGAGCCACGTCTTACCACATGTCTTTCTTTAGTTTTCCGAGAAAGCTATTATTATCTGGCCCTTTTTGCATAGCGCTGCAGACGCTTGTTAATATATTAGAATTTCTCGCGGTGACCGTATTACCACTCCAATCATTTGTGACAGTAATAGGTCGTCCACCAGAACTACTCTGTTCACAAGTAGCTTTGCTACCCGAGCCACTCCGCTCACTTACGGGTTTGTAAGGTTGACTACATTGGTTTCCATTTGCGCTGGCTTCCTTTACTTTATTTCGAAGTTAAGGGCTATAGCAGCTGCCACACTGTTCAGCAAATTAGCTTCCTACATTAGTATTTGGCTTGCTTCTCGTTTCGTTACATGTCGCACATCCAAGCTCGTTCCCATTTTCCCAGTTGCAGAAACACTTTTAATACAACGACTTTCTTCCAACTACTCTATAATGGTTTGTTTCAGCTCCATTTTGATTCTTTATTATTGCTCCCTTTTAAAATTAAAAAGACAAAAAATACTCTGGGGGTGAAATATATTAGTGGAATATCTGTGCCTTCCTACCCCTTCCATCTAGAATAGAGTCAATCCAACTCTAATAAGTCATCTTTTTTAATCTACTAAATCTACTAGTTGCGATCACTTTTCTCACCTTTGCATGCTCTATTCTAGGAAACAACGAAATACTTTCTTTTATCTAATGAATTTAAAAATTTACATGAGTATAATGTATCACCAAGTGTTAATGTTTATACTTTTTCTTATAATCAAAAAAGCATTAATTTTTCTTTTCCTTCTTTTTTTCAACGAAGTTTCCGCTTCTCAGTGGTATTTCCAAACCTTTTGCTGTTTTAAGCATTTTTAAAGCATTGGTGCAATAATTATTGGCTCATTTTGCAGCCGCTTCTTCGTTTATATTAATACAGGTAATAGAAGCACATTACAGCCGGCACTTACAGCCCTTATCATCTGCAGTATCTGCGATGCATTGTGGTATATCCACTATATTGCTCTGAGTCAAAATAATGGACATGTCAAAGAGCTTCTCACAACATAGTAGCGGTGCTTCCCTCATGCACAAATTTCCTCCAGCTATTCATTGTGTTAGTTTTAGCGACTTCATTTTTACTGTACACTGAACTCTTGCTTGCCGCGCTGTTGCCTTCACAATCTGCTTACGTATAATAACGCACATAGTCATAATTGTGTTGGAAACTGTGCATATATAATCTCCTTTTTCCTCCCCTTCCTTTAATAATATTCCTACCTCCTCTCGCTCCCCTATTGCACCTTTCTATTGTTTTAAATGCCTCTTTTAGCTGTCTATCTACCGTTTGCCACTACTCATATTATAATATTAGAATATGGGCACTCACAACACACTTCTATTATTTCCATTATTTTAACAATTACTATCACTATCGTAACTCAAATCATAATATACATAAAGAAAGAAAATAAACCAAACTGATAAAATATTTTAAAATGGCACTAACTTTTGAAAGCTTGCGTCAAGAATGTTTTGGGCTTATGTTTTCTCATGATACTCAACTATTCTTTTACTCTCGCACTGAAGCTGTATGCAAGAAGGAAGGTGTAAGTTTAAAGAATTAGTTTTGAAGTGCCAAACATGTCCACTTCAGTACGTCCATCACTAACGGAAACTACAAATCTTCACAGAGTGGTGAGTTTGAGTGGGAGTTTCCGAACTGACGGGAAGAGATGTGAATGGACGAAGTAAGAGCAGAAGAATATCACCTGATGTGTTCTTTTTGAATTTTTATAAAGCAACGAGACACGATGTTACACATATGGTCAAGTGAATTATTGCAGTACAACTTGTCAAATGAATAAATTTGCAGCAATTAAAGGGGAATAAATGCAACAACAGGTCCCGGAAGCAGGGAGTTGAGTGGTCTTTAATTATAGCATAACCAAAGCTTCACAAAAGAAACACCTTGAGAAACATTCTACAATGGGAAAGTACAAACTGTGCATGAGAAATTCACCTAAAAGGGGTGGGGAATAAAACGGTGCATCACTCTTTAATAAAAAATACAACAGCCCCTCAGCAGGTGTGGACTCAAAAAAGAAAAATGGAGTGGCACCAAGAGCACTTTTACAACCGAGAATAAACTCATTGGTGAAAGGAGTTATTATAATTATGATTATTATTTTTATTGCAGTTCCCACAAAAGGCTGTCCGTACATCATGACATTGGTTTCAGGAGCCAACAGAATAGCAAAGTGAATGTGGCTGAGGACTAAAACATGTGAGCAACAGGGAATTCATCATGCGGTGTTTTTATGCATTGGCGAAAAATCATTACCGCATTCCAGCATAGGATGCAACTACACTTCTATTTGTTGTTGTAAGTTTGCAACTCGTAAAGAGCAACGCCATTTTAGTACAGGAGAGCTCTTCCATCATTTCTATTGGACACACCGACGCGGATGTTGTTTTTGGGTCCGTCTTTACAATACGGTAACAGGTGAACCCATCAAACAAACACAACACATGTTATAATGGGGATTCGATAATATCTTGCAGGAAGTTCCGTCCAGAGTGGTATCCAGTTGCAATATCAATGGAATGAATTGCATCCAGCCATCTGGTGGCAAAAAGAAATCACACAGCTCCCAAATAAAAAAAGAGGAAAAATGTTATACCACACTCACACGGCAAGAAAGCCTCAATAGTGGGTTTGGAGGGAAACTTTCAAAGAAATTCAAAAGCGATACCCACAGAGTCACACGATACGTAATTATCAACTGAGGAAAGGATATTGCCAGTGTGAGAAAAGTCATAGGGAGGAACCTCTGGAGGAAAAGAGAAGAAGTTCATAGCCATTACCACAAAGGGGAAAATGACACCATACTGAAACGAGCATACGTAATGATAGAACATCCCAAAAAGAGAAGAGCACTGCTGACACGCGCAGCGGCAGTAGTTGCAATGGAACACAACATTGACAACATATTATTAATAGAATTGGGAAAGCACATCTACACAATATAACTCCAACGAAGCGCAATGCGGTATCTCAGATGTGTGACAGCAGCAATCAGTAAGTTGGTTCCTTTGCTGGTTTTGATGTAAGATACAATTGGAAGGAATGTGCGGCCTCAGTGTGAGGGAAGCAGAGATTTATAACAGGGAATACCTTCCCAAATTATCGAGGGCACAGCATTACTTGACACTCACAAGGGAAAACAAAGGTGACCTCACGGGATGAGGAAAAAAAAGACTTCACCTCTCCAATAGGAAATGAATGTGGGAATGATTTCCCCTCCGTGGATACGACAGAGGATGATGCAAGCAGCGAGTAGACGATTTGATGAGGTTTGGAGTATTATGAATGGTACAGAAGATGTGGAGAGAAAGAAAGAGAGAAAGTATCAAACAGGAAATCTGAAATTGCACATTGTAGTAAAGGATGCCCAAATAATGAAGCAGCCGCGTATTATTAGCACAGTTTCAGAGACATACGACAGGATGGGTTGTGTGCCATTCTTTGTGATTGGGGAAACACAGAATTGGAAGAAGGCGTTGATTTATTGCACGACCAAAGACTAAAAAGAGCAGGGATGATGATGAGGCATATCTCCCATTGGGTCACTTTTCCCAGTATTTAAATACTCTCCATGACCAGTCTGTAGCAATGTTTGATATAAAGTCATTCCTCTCCCAAGTGAAGTTACCTGAGAATATTCGGGCAGGGTTTCGATACCTTAGCGAAAATGAGGAATTAGTGAATTTGAATCGACTCCCCATCAGTTAATAAAGGAAATCCCGTAATTTTACACACCATTACAAGGGTCTTTTCAGAAGACGCCGATGTCGTGAAGCTGCAGCAGGCGACCCGTGAAATATTGAGGACTCAAACATGGATATGCAACATATGTATCGGTGTGAGACATGACGTAGTTAAATGTCGTGGGAACAAAATAGTTACGAGCATGGAGAAATGTGGGTCACAATCATTGCTGGGACAACGAAAGTGATACAACAATTCCGAGTGTCCCTTGCTATATGAAAAGATACCATAGAATAAATGGAAGTTGTTGTATCACGCATGATGTACGCGACGGAAGTGAGAAAACAATAGCTTTTCCCTTAATACTAGTGCTACTTATTTTTTTTTAATGGTAGAATAATATTTGTGATGACACAATATGGGCCTGATGCGACCCAATAATTTAACCATGCCGCCACACACAGACACACACCTTCTACCGCAAACCTGACACTTAACTCCTTCAAACCGGGACAGCTCATCAGGTGCAGCAACATTTCTTCGCAGTCGCCGCGTTGGCTGGTAACAGCGCGCCCTACCTTCATACCGTGCATCTTCTTTTGATGTATGGTGAGGCCAGTTTTGCTAGCACACTGCCTTCCGCATGTCGGGCACACCAACATGGATGTGTTTGTATGCAGGGAATCAGTGGCACACAATTTTGTGCTTTTGCTGCATTTAAGCTCGACTTCCTCACCTTTGCGGAAAGCCTTACAGTGTTGGATGAGGAAGTCCCTGCAACTGAGCACTTTTTGGTACACACACTACACTGCACCTCGCCCTTCCCCGGGACGTCAACGTTTCCCTCACGGGCACGCTTACGAGGGAATTGCACCACCACCACGGTACCGTCCTCCGTCACTATGCTTTTATGTTTGAATTTCTTGTGTAGTGACAGGGAAGAACGTGTACCGAAGCTCGCCTCCCACAGGTCACATTGAAACGGCAGCTTCCGTGTATCCTGAGGGGCTGGCGCTGCTGGGGCTCTACCATCTCCTTGCACTGAGTCTTCGTTCTCTCGTCCCCTTTTCACGCGGAAACTACCGCTGCCTATGCCATGTATTGTTCTAAGGTGGTGTAATAGTCGGCCTGGCACTGCGAATTTGGAGGCACAGAGGGTACAATGAAGCACCTTCGGTTTCATCGGGACTCGTGTGCTCGATGGTAGAGGAACGATCGCCACCACTGGAGGGGGCTCCGGGGGGATGTCCACTACAGGTGTTGCATCGCCGTATTTGATCCTCCGGAGGGCATAAGCTCGCACAAAGTCATGTTTGTTTACCATGTGCGTTACAGCACTCGAGCGGCATTGGTATGTGGCATCACATTCCGTACATTTGGTCGGTTTGGAGGTTCTCTGAAGAGTGCGTATCGCAATAGGTGGGGCTGTTTGTGTTCGTATTGTTGGCCCTATCGCTGCACGTTGCGGGTTACACCATCGACACTGCGGGGGCACACTCGGGTTGATCTTTCGCAACATCCATCCATAGTGTCTTGAAGACCCAACCCGAAAGCGTGCCAGTGCCGTTTCTTCTTCCATCGTCAGTTCTTCTTTATGTTTTGTTGGAAAGTGGTTGCCCATGATACCAAACCTATGAGTGTTCTCATGGACTTCTTTTGACCTAAGCACTCGCTTCGCATAAGCAATGATGTCGGGGATCCATATGTCTCGCAACTGTGGTAAATCTGCGGCCTTTTTAGCCATTTCATCGCAAACCTCATTCCGTTTCACGCCACAATGGCCAAACACAAATTGAATTAGGATACGCACCTTCCTTCTCTGAACTTGAAGCAGAAGCCTCCATAGTCGTCTCAGAATTGGGTCCGTTACGGCTAGTGGACCTGTCTGCAGTGCTGTTAACATTGACAGCGAGTCATAGAAGGTGGACAACATGCTCGGTGTGCTTCTGCATGCCGGAAGCCATTTCAGCAGCCGTTACAGTCCTATCTCTAATGCTACGCATTCCGCTCTGTAACTGCATGAGAGTTCCCCTGCTCCGGTCTTTGGTGCACAAATCAGCGTGTTGTTTCTATAGAGCAGGGCAGCTGCCCCGGTCTTCTCACCGAGGGACACGGATCCATCAGTCCACAATTCGTAGTGCTCTCGCCGCGGTGGCTCCTTCCCCATCCGTGCAAAATGCCGTTCAATCCACTTTTCGGAAGCCTCCCTTTTGACATCGTCAGGGTCATCAGCGCACACAGGCTTTATCTGCGTGTGAAATATCTGTCGGCAACTGTGGCGGAGCGTCGATGTCTCTAGTGGGTGCTCGCGTGGCTCAATGCAGATGTAGGGGTAGGACCGCATGATGCGGGAATGTAGGGCTCTGAGTGGGTGTTTGCTGTGGTATACTTCTTCAGCACTGCGGCACAAACATCCGCCTCGTGACTCACACATCGGCATGAATTTCATGCTGCGCACAAGAGTGGTCGTCTTGAGTAGCAGGAGGTTTGCTTCCGGCATAGAATCCTCTTTGCGTCCCATGCGGTATGCCAGCTATGATGCGACTGGCTTTATGTTGTGCTGATGCAAGGAGGTCGTGACTTCGTTCCGAAGCGTCCCAGTACCATACCTCAATGCCATACATGGTATGTGCCTGTACGAGTGCTAGATAAAAGGCTCTCAGTACTTGTCGTCTTGGCCCCCATGTAGGAGCTGAGATGGCTGCTATCTGCAGTAGTCAGAAGTCCATCTTGCGTCTCGTTTCAGCCGCATGTGTTGCCATCCCTTGCAGACACTGGAATGTTACTCCTAGAAGCTTCGGTGTCCTGTCAGCTCCAATTCTTTCGCCTTCCAGTTGTAATGTAAGGGGGTGGCACTCTGTACACCCGAAGAGTGTGCACTTCGTTTTTGCTACGTTGACAGATATGAAGTACTCTTTTGACCACTGTAACACCACGTTTAGACCGCACTGTAGTGTGTGGTTGATGACATCCCTCTCTGTGTGCCTGGCAAGTAGCGTTAGGTCGTCTGCAAAGAATCCGTGCTGCAGTAACGGCACTTCTGCAAGGAACTGGCTCAACGAGTTCATGATAATAATGAACATGATTGGGCCAAGGACAGTTCCTTGTGGCACTCCTCGCTCAAATGTTCTGCTTCTGAAAAGCTTCTCCTTGAATCTCACTCTGCCAGTTCGGTTACTCAGAAATGATACGCACCACTTCACAATGTGGGGTGATACCTTCATTCTGTGCATTTCCCTCGCAATTTTGTCGTGGTCTACTGTATCGAATGCCTTCTCGTAGTCGACGAATACAGCACCCGTACGAGATTAGTGCGTGGGGCGGCAGAGAGCAGCGCGGACGTGCAGCAGCTGTTCGAGCGTTGAGCATCCGGGGCGGAAACCTGATTGCTGCGGCGTCAGCTGGGACTCAACAGTGTCTCTACGCTTTGCTGCAATTATGCGCTCCATGACTTTGCAGAGACAGCTCGTGAGCGTCACAGGCCTGTAAGAATCGAGGCCCTCCGCCTTTTTTCCGGCCTTCAGGATGGGGATGATAACACCGGTTTTCCATGCAGGCGGCACGACTCCCGTTCGTAGGCTCTCATTGAATAGCCTCAGAACAACATTCAGCGCTGTTCTGCCGAGATGTTGCAGTGCCTCCTTGTATAAGCAATCAGGTCCGGCTGCGGATCCACTCGGTAGCAGTTTGATCGATCTCCGTAGTTCAGCCATCGTGATGGGACTGAACTCACTCGCTATCGTCTTTATGGGTGCCGCTGGGTGTGAGTCGGGGTGCCTTCTTGCGCGGGACGAGTACAGTTTACTGAACCTCTCAGCTTGATGGTAGTCCGTGATGGCCGCGTTATCAACAAGTACAGCCGGTGTGGTTAGTTGTCGTGGCGCATATACCTTCTTGACAATGTACCAACTGCAGCGGTCTGACACCGCAAGTCTGGAGCATAGCGTGCTCCATCTCTTCTTTGTGGTACGGTCCAGGATCTGCTTACGCGTGGCTACCAACTTTTCCCTTCGGTGGGAGGGTCCGCATCCAGCGATCTCTTCATCGAGTTTCGCGAGCTCAGGTGTCCAATGTGGTGGCGTTGCTCTGCAGCCACGGGGGACGGAGACCTTCGTCGCAATGCAGATGGCGGAGCTCAATTTCTGTTCCAGGGTGTTGACGTTCTTCTCTCTACCAATTTTCCTGCAGAGCTCGTCAACCTTGAGACGGAAATTCCTCCAGTTAGCTTTTAGCCATGCGTACATGGGCTTTCGAAGCCGCGGGCAACTCAGTGCATCTGTGTCTTCTCCAACGATAACGTCGAAAAATATGTGATGGTGATCGCTATCGGGAGAATACAGCGATGTTCACGTGTACACTGTGCAATTCCTTGACAGTGTCACATCAGGGCTGGACTCCCCGTGGTGGCGCGCGTACCTGGTGCACTCACCAGTGTTGGAGACCAGAAACTGGTTGTCAATGCACCACTGTGTGAGGGTTTCACCCTTGGTATTTGGTGGGCTCGCGCGATCCCATGCCAACGCGTGTGCGTTAGCGTCTGCAGCGATGAGAGCTGGGCACCGTCAGTCGTCAGAAGCGTATCTAGGTCACTTGTCGTGAAGGTGTGTTTTGGTGGGATGTATGCCGACGTGACAGTCAGCGCCGTTCCACGTGCAAGGTGAATTGTTGCATGCACTTGTTCAATGCGACCAACAACGGCCATACCTGTCTCGACTGGCAGGTCCTCCCTCACTAGTATTGATACACCACCTCCTTTGCAGTTACGAGCTATTCCGTGATGTTGGTAGCCAGCAACGCTAAACAAGCTTCCTCTCCAGGCGTCATCCTTGTCTCTCGCTCAACAGACAAAAGGCGATCCGCTCATCAACAAGGGTTTTGTGGAGTGCTAATCTCTTTCCTTGAGATAGCCCGGCGCAGTTCCACTGCATCTCGGGAAACGACGGGCCGGGATTCTCTTCCACATCACCGGACCGCAGCATCTTAGTGCGGATGATACTGCTGATGGCACGCTGGCACGTGCCCAGGGACCGACAAATGAAGAACACTGTCCCAGCAAGATGCTGCTGATCCCTGTGCTGTATTATGCCGTAGCCGGAGCAAAGCAGTGTTCCCCATGAAAGGAACGCTGCTGGCTCTTGGCTTCACCCAATGATACGGTGTACTGGACCCTGGCACCACGTTGAGGTGGCCGGCATCGCCAGGGACCACTAGTAATAGGATCAGACAGTAACGCAGATCATGAGTTATTTGACCCGCTTCGGTCAAATGATGCAGCGGAATACTGCGTTATAGACTGGTGTCTACAAAACGATGTCAGAAATGCAAAATGATGGTACACCAACGAGAGGAATTCCACAAACGGCAATTAGGTCGTCGTCCGACATTACGATGTACAGAGACTGCGAAGTCACAAGATGGGAGGCAAACCTCAGTCCAGGTTGTGACCACTGCTGGATGGAGTTTGAGGTGTGTATTGGAATTGGTGTGGAAATTGTCGCAATTACAACGCCACAAAGGGCGTTTTATGTTTGGAACAAAGCAAATTGGCGGTAGTTTCGAAAAGTGTGTGGTATAATGATGTTGAAAAAATTAAGGAAATCGAGAAAGAACATGAATGCCATGAATGAGGCAGTAACTAAACGAATTTTCAAAGCGTCAAATAAAACAATACCGAAAGGTAAGGATGTATCTCCACCGTTCTGGACACGACAACTGACTGGAATAGACACGAGAATAAGGGAGTGCACAAATGAGAAGCACAGAGAGATGTCCTTACATACAAGAGAAGGAAGGTTCTCGCTGAAACGTCCCTACAACATTGGAAGGAAAATGTGTCGAATATGTCAGTGACTGATACAAAAAGTTAGAATTTAGTTAAATCCATATATGAACCGAGGCCACTGTCATCTCCAGTTCTGGTTTTGAATGACCATTCTCTAACACTCAGACAGCAAACTAATAAACTAGCACAGATATATAGAGAGCAGTCGACGAAATCACCAGATTCTCCTCCCATGAGTATACCATACCGTGCGAGCGGAGAATTCGCACCAATAACGAGGCAGAACTTGAGACAGCACTGAAGGAATTATATTCAGGAAGTTACACCGATAAGGAATGTATACATTGTGAACAGTTGAAGCAATTAGGACACCGTATAAAGAAATATGTGTTCTCAAGCTCTTCAACTGTAGGCTACAGAGACACCGGGTGCCGGAGAAGTGAAATCATGGTGTTATTGTCACACTACTCAACCTCAACAAAGTGGCCAAGTGTATGTCATCGTTTTGACCCATTACACTCACTAACATCCTCTGTAATCTCATGGAGAGGATCGTAGCGCAATAAATGCGAGACAAAGTAGAGTGTAAGATGAAACCTCAGCAATGTGGCTTTCGTTCGGGCAGATATATGTTGTTAGACGCTCTAATGGCACTCACAGACTTAGTGAAATATAGAGTAGCAGGAGAGAAAACTGCTGTGTTATTCATAGATTATGCGAGGTCATTTGACTATATGGATTGCATGTGCATAATAGATGCATTAATAAGATATGAGGCAGACATGCACCTCATTTCGTGGTTTGCAAATTTTCTGGAGGGACGGACTGCATTAGTACGAATAAACAACACCCTCTCAAAGAAAATACAACTCACATGTGGTGTTACACAAGTTTCCGTTTTGACGCCGTTGCCATTCACTATTGCAATGGACTCCCTAAGCGCGAAATTAAATGCCATTGTAGCCATTAAACACTGCTTCTTCGCAGGCGACTTCACGATAGTATGCTCTAACACTGACCGAGAAGCTATTCGGCAGACGCTGCAAACAGGATTGGATTGTATAGCGACCTGGTCAACAGGGCACTATATGGAGGTGTCTGCAAAAACAAAGATGGAATTCACACTCTTTGAGGTGAGAGACAGAGACTCATTGCACCTAATTCTGGAAGAGCATAGGTAAAAAAAGAAGAGAAATTCCAGACTCCTTGGGATGAGAATACAGCCACACAAAGGGCTGAGTAAGCAAATAGCACATGTACCTTACAAACAAAAGGAATTATGAGATTAATAAAACTAAGGGCTGTTGCACCACGTGAATGGAAAGCGAGTAAAGAAAGCGTCCGAACATTTTACTTAACCTTAATCCAGGGAAAGGTGTGCTATGGTATCGCAGCATGTTTGTTCAAAGCTTCTCCATCAAACAAGGAGAAGCTTGAACAAGTACAAGCACAGGAGGCACATGTTATCGCTGGTATTTCAAAGTATACAAATTCGCAAGATGCCATGAAGGAGTCCAGCCCTCACAAGAGATAATATTGCTCACAGAAGAGCAATAGAATAATATTTAAAAAGTAGAGCGAAAGGTAAGGCATCAGCTGATACAGTGGGAAAATGTTACCACCTAATTATCCGATGCACACGTGCCTGCAGAGTGTGTCACACCCGTATGAGGAAGTGGGCAGACCGGAGAAGCCACACACGGCAAGCATATGGCAACTGGCGAGGAGACCATACTTCAACACCACAACACCAGGTGGTCTCCATTCTAACGCTTGTGACAGAGAAAAGAAAAGGCACACAATACAAAGGGTACGTAGATTCAAAGACTACGATTATAAAGTGTGGGCGGATGGGTCAGTGATACTGGAAGAATCCTCTGGTGCCGGCGCGATAATATACCCTAGACGAGGTAATGCAGTAAAAGTAAAGAAAAAAGCAGGCAGGTTAGCATGCAGATACAGAGCCTAGTGTGTAGCCATGGAGGCAAGACTTATGAAACTTAAGTCAGTAATAAAGATCAACGAGAGTAGAAAAACGAAAGTGGCAATATTCACAGACTCTTTATCTTTGTTAATTGCACTTAAAACGGTCCTGCGGTAGTGACAGATTGCATACTACGACGCATATAGAATTTGATCATACACTTCATGAAACTGAGAGTAGACATGTCGTTTCAGTTTGTGTTTTTTAATTGCGGCATCCCGAGAAATGCCAAAACAGACGAGCTTCCAAACAAAGAAAAACATATGCCGTCAATTTGTAGTTCACAGATCACCAACATTGTCACAGGTATAACGCGCCAATTATGTATTCAGACACGACGCGAATTTGTGGAAGACCGGCACAAAAACACACACCGCAGCGCTTTACTAAACCATGTAAAACAGACATACAAAATGAAGGCGCTAGACATGTATGATGAGTCACTGTTGGCTCAATTTAAAACAGGGACTTCAAAACATTTTGGATGGACACATAGGGTGATCACATGAACAGGTGAATAACTGAAGCGCAGATGGTGTACAAAGTACACGGGGAACAATCTCAGAAATTACACTGCACAAACTCAAAACACTCTAAAGATAGAAGAAACTGAGGAACGCAAGGTGGCAATAGCTACAATACAGAATTACCATATCATATTCCCAGTTTGCAATATCGTATGTGCAAGACGGTAAGTGGAAGTTCTTCACATGATGAAAATACATCAGTGTGTTCGTCAATATACGCTAGCTGTATTAACGATTGCTCAGAGAGCAGAACAGGCATGTGAGATTGTCTATCGATGTCACGTATGTTGTAAAGTATTCGACAGAAAGGGACTACTGCAACAACATGTGCCACAATACACTTTGACAACTCCACTAGTATGGACAGAGCGACAAAAGAGGAAACGAGAAGAACAGTCGTTACCTACTCTCCACAAGTGTCAATGGCTTCCGAAGCAGCATGTCACGTATGGCTGGTTGGATAGGCATATGCGCCTGAAACATCCTGAAAAGCAAACCGAAGTGACACAACAAACGGAAATACAGGATGATAGCAGTAAAGATGAACAATGGGAAGCACCACAAGCATACAAATGTCTTAGCTGCAAACAGGTGTATAAAAGCAAAACCTGGCTCAACAGACATAAGTACAATTCGAAGCAGAGTGAAGGGGAACCACGTGCACCACTACAATAAATAGTGTCGGAGAGAAACATGTAAGATATGCGGTAAAGAATATCACCACAACTGGATGTTACGCCATATGAATATAAAACACCCCGGGCATGATATCTTACTCATACCCCAACTGTTAAAGTTAAGTAAAATGACAAAGAAGATGTCAAAGTTGCAAGTAACGGAAGACAATAGTGGTGAAAACAAAAATGAGGATGACAATGAGCCACTACTTTATGTTTTCCACAAATGCAAGAGGTGTTTCAAGAGCAAGACGTGACTGATACACACAAAAGTGCGTGAGTATCGAGAACTCGGACTAAAAAAGTAAGAAGGTGAACACCCCCCACAGTGGAGATACACAACTAGAAACCACTACAAAAAATGGATTGAAGCCTCACTCAATAAATAGAGCACTTCTCAACTCAGACTCGTCACACACACAAAACTTGAACTCCATGACAAGAAAGAGAAAAAGAGAGACCGAGCATGACACTCCAGCAGACGAGAAAATATATGCGGTCAGAGAGAGGAGCTGAAACACAAACGGCATAAGGACTTGAGGGCATACAGAGAACCCTCGTAGAGAGTTTGCATGTGGAAGGTGTGAGAACACCTACATGTCATGGTATACACTAGTATGGCATACCAGAACACACCACAAAAATGCAATCACTGTGAAGAGAGAGTGTGAAAAAGAATCCCTTTAAATCACGCCACTGGCCTCTCTCTAGCACCAATTCCCACACTGCTAGAAGGTATGCGCACACAAGCAATATCTAACATTGCAAATTCAAGCAGCACACAGGCAGGCACGTGGCTCTGATAGATGAAATAAGGTAAGAAAGGAATGCAAAGAAACATCGGCTCACCTGTTGCAGTGTCCATCTTTGAGTAAACTCAGGTCTTAGAATGTAGTAGTCATTCCGAAAAAGGAAGATATATACTTCAGTGTTAAGCTGGTGATCTTCTTAAGGGCAGTCTTCTTTCCAACGGCAAATTCGGTTCTTACCATAGACACGAACAAATTGATAACCCGACTGCGAATCAAGAGAGAAAGGTCACCATCATTCTAAATATTCACTGGTGTCATGCAACACATTCGGATAACAGCAAGTGATATTTTCCTCAAATGGTGGAAGACAATATTCAAAAGCGTGTTCCTCAACAAGACGCTGTTATCCAGGCCCCACAGGAGGGAGTGAATGGCGGAGCGTGAGAATAGGAAACATATCAACTAAAGAAGTAGCCTCACAGGATGTATGTATAGAACATTTGATATTCGTGAAGGTAACCGTATAATGAAAAAACTGCACATATTATATCTCCATCTCTTTTTCCTACAAGTTTTTAGCAATAATCCTCATCATTTCTTCACATAAGTTACTCACATTTCACCCATGCTATTTTTTGTGTGCTTCTATTTTGTCCGTTCATAATTATCATCGTTATCATTATCATTATCATTATCATCATACTAGTTTTACTATTATAACCTACTCAATATCTATAAAACAAAATAAAAAACCAAGTTAGAGTATCACTTATTTTTTATTCCCTGCCACCATACTTCTTAGCGCCCATAGTCGATTTTAATCTTACAATTTCATATATTGAAAATCTGAGCTTTCATATTTTAATTAAAAAATATTAAAATATATCAAATAGCAAAGTTTTTTAAAGAGGGGGAAAAACCTAAAATTTTTATAGAAGCAAAAATGCAATAAAAGGGTGACGGTTGATTACAAAGGAATTGCTTCCTGTGGTGTTTGAAGTTTTGTCACCTTTTCTCTCGTTTTTTCTGCTTCCTTTTTGCTTTTCTCACTCAATACACATTTTGGTCCCTCTTTTTTGGTTTCATCATATTTGCAGTTTTTGTCATCATTGCACTTTTCGGCATCTGTTTTTTCATTTCAATTTTTCTCTATTGATTTTACTTCTTTTTTGCCATTTTTGGCTTCCGCTTTTAGTTTGGCGTTTTTAGCTTGTAGCAGGCGAATTTGGAATTTATCTGTGGTGATTTTGTAACTGAGATATTGAATCAGTTTCTTTGGTGTGTTAAGTTCAGCCACAGTGTCTGTCTCAGATTTTTCTGCCTGTTGTTTATCTATTGGTGTATTTTGTAAACTGACCCACAACTTTTTTAGGTTGGCGCCAGCATCTCCTGCCATTCTTTTGAATGTTCCTTCCGCCTTCTGGTTCGCCGGGTCTCCATTCCGCGTTAGCCCGGTTTGTACCGCCAGATCCGCTATTATTGGCTTTATCGTGCTTTCGGTCGCTATGGTGTTTATGAGGTTCTGTTGCGTTGCCTCCGCTGCAGTCGTTTGTCGGTTCTCTAGGGCGCTGAGTAAATGGTGCGCCAAGTCGATTATCTCCTTGCCACCGCCCGGTCTTGTCTGTGGTTTCTTTCTGGTGTTGTGTGGTAGCAGTTCGGCGTCGCCATCTCCTGTGAATTTGAGTATGCCGCCCATGATTTTTTTGTTTGTCTGGATTGAATTTGTGTTGCCGGTGTTCCTGGCTGCGGTGAGTACACATTTGTTGTCGTCTGTGGTTGTTTCTGCTAGGTTCGATTTAACGCGCGTCAGCTCTGAGAACCCTGCAGATGTTGTTTTTGCGCTGCTGAGTTTTTTTTCTGCTGCCGTGAGGGTCGACAGTTTGTCTGTGCATTGACTTAGCATCGCGTCACCTGCTGCTTTGGCGCCGTCTTCTCGGACGTTTAGGCACCAGCGACTGCTCGAAGGTGCGTCCCGAAGGATTGTCAGAGTTTCTTCGATGTGGCCCTTGAGGCACGACGCTACTGCCGCGGCCTCAACATTTTGAAGCGTTTCGGCCTCCAGCTTGTTTAGGCTGAGTGAGGCGGTGTTTAGTGCCGCTGAAGATAAAGCATTGAGCGCAAGGCTTTCATTGGCATCGGTTATTATTGCTGCTCTTGCAAGCGCTGCGAGTGATAACGTAATCGCCGTTTCAGCCCTTTTAGTATCTTTTAGTGCGAACCAGACTGTTCTGCTTGGCGCTTTCGCTAGGTCGGCCGCAAAGTCACAGGCCTTTTTCCACGCTGCATAGCCGATGTGGTTGTTTCCTCCGTCTGTTGGTTTTGTCAGTAGGTGGAGCACTGTTATAGCAACAGCTGAGCGTACTGATTCTATTTGCATTACCGTTTTTGAAGGTTCTAATATGCCTATCTCTGATGTTCCCTCCCCCTTTGTTGACTGTTTACTTTCGCGATGTTTCTATATTTGATTGTCATTTTTTCAGCTTTAAAAGGGTTGTGGATTTGGTTCTGTGCTGTATTTCACGAGATTACAGTTTTTTCCTGTCTCGACTTTTGTGCTAGCGTATTTTTACTTAGCTTTTAGCGACGTATACGTCGGTACTGCTCGCTGTATTTATGTTAGCAATCGCGGTTTTTGGTTTTTGGAGCAAATGTAATGCATATTTGGCCATTATCTATTAAACCTTTTCTGCATTATTGTCACCGTTAAAAAATAATACCCCAAATTTAACCTTCGAATCCTCAGCGTTTTTTTTGGTTATTGTTTAACATTAACCTACCCCATTATATAAAAAATCAGAGTCACTACCATCATCTCCTCTGTATCATCTATCCATTGTTGTGTAAAAATGGCACATCATTGTTTGCTCCTGATGTATCATTGTTCGCCGGGCTTCCACCTAGTCTGTCATTTCGTCGAAATTTTTCATTTTTCCTTTTTCCTTTTTCCTCTGGTATCGCCGCTTCTATATATAACGAATACATTTGGCTTGTAAACCGTGCTCTCTTTCTCTCTTTCTACACCTTATTATTATCTCCATCATGTGCTTGTGATTTAAGCTGAGCATATTACACGTCCCTACTGTTCCGCTTTTTCTATAGCAATATTCCTTTTGATAAATATTTCTTATCAGCTGGCCCACCCACTAACTCACTCTCATAGCAACCGTTACTTTTGTTTAACTGCTTCTATTGTGGTTGTCCATTGAGTTCTCATTACTAACCTTATTATAATATTAGTATATACACAGTCACAACACTCTCCTATTATTATTATTATTATTACTGCTCTTATTATAATATTCGTACTTACACACTCACAACGCACTCCTATCATTATCATTATTATAACACCAAATAAAATCCATAAAACAAACAAAAAATAATAATAGCAAGGTATAATAGAACTCACATTTCTTATCCTACCATTTTGCTATACGTTCAGAAGCTACCTTCATATCAAATTATAAGATTTTAAAATTTTTCACGTTTTTCACTAACTTTAACATTTTCATCAAACAGTGTTAAAATATATCATATTTTATAAAATTTCCTCTAAATCAAAAATTAAAAAAATTCATGAAATTGGACAAAAATCCTGAAAGAGCTAGAAATTAAAACAGTAAACTCATAAAATCAGCAATAAGGGCCAATTTATTGCTCAAGATAAAACTGGAATCCTTGCACTCTTTTCCATCCCATTTGCATTCGGGAGATTTGGTGCATTCGGGTTCTAATTTCCCCTTGCATTTCTCCCTTTTCTTTTGTTCTCCTGCAACTCCCTCTCCTGTTCCCACTAGTGTTGCTTCTGCTCCTGTTTTAGGTTTGCATTTGTTAGTTGCAGGATCATGGTCGCTTACAAGGGTTTGGCATTGCTCTGCGGTCTTGTTGGTGTGGTTTTTGCATCCGGCGCTTGTGTCTTTCGCTGAAGAAGTAGGTGGCTGCTTTCCGCTTCCGAGGCTTCGAGCCGTTTCCTGAATGTGTCGCGTATTTTCCCTTACCAACATTGCTTCCGCATGCAGTTTTATAATGTCGTCGTCAACTTGTTTTGCTTCGGTTGCTGCTTCTTCTCGTTGTTGCACTTCGTCCGCCAGTGTTTTGAGCTTCTGTGCCCATTGTAGTTTTGTTATATCTGCATGCCTGTCGGCGGCCCAACCTGTTAGTTTGATGCAGATGCCGTCAGTTTTCGCTCCTTTACAGGAGCCGGCGTGCTGTTTTCCCAGTATTCCGTCTGTCCCGGAAACCTTGATGTGGCGGCTGATGCTTTCTAAAACGCGGTATACGGATGCTGAAGTGAGTTCCTTCGGGCTATATTTGTTGCAGAATGTCAGTGGCTCTCTTATGACATCGTCGTCCGGGCCGCTGCCGACTGTCCACGTCGAAGTTGAGAGTTTTTCTGATCTCCCGCATACTGCTGATTCGCCGTTCGCCACTGCTTTGTTGCAGAGGCAGGCTATGGTGCCCGCTACCGTTGTTAGTTTGTTGTTTGTTGCCGTGCCTCAGCATACTGTGGTATACGCTGCCGGTCCACCGCCAAAACTGTTGGCTGCGAGTACGGTGTCGCGCGTCTGTTGCTTGTTTCCATACGCTATGTCTTTGAGCGTTTCAGCTAGGTTGCCTGCAGGTTTACTGAGTTTGTCCTGCAGCGCCTGGCGCTCAGCCATTTTACTTTTGGCCGCGGTTGCCAGTTTTTTCAGTTCCGTCCTTATTTGAGTTAACTGATTTGGGTTTGCTTCTTCCAGCTTCAACTTTTTGATTTCAGCCATTTTGGCATCTTGTGTTATTTCCTCTGCAGCTTTGGCCCAGCTTGCCCAGTTACTGTCCTAACCTCCAGGGTCAGTGATGCTTTCCGGCCGCGTTTGGTGCCACACTTTGGGGTCGGCTGTTTTTAAGAACATTTTTTGCCACTTCTCGTCAGCAGCCGTCATATTTAGTCTGAAGAGTTCATCGTATTGCGAAGTGGGTGCTGGTTGGACGGTAGGTAGCGTCGGTGCGCTCTCGGCAAGAGAAATTACTTCGCACAAGATA
Organism: Trypanosoma brucei brucei TREU927; assembly: GCF_000002445.2. Classification (NCBI taxonomy): domain Eukaryota; phylum Euglenozoa; class Kinetoplastea; order Trypanosomatida; family Trypanosomatidae; genus Trypanosoma; species Trypanosoma brucei. The sequence continues at coordinate 43,959 of NC_007281.1, read as the reverse complement.
TTGAACTCCGCGGCGTTGTCTCCTGGTCCAACGTTGGCGTGAATTGAAGACGGTGACAACACAATTATTAGAGTTGCAACTGGAGCGAAGCCTAATGCTTTTTTAGCCATCGCGGTTAGCTCTTCTATTATACTATTCGCTGCCCGTGGCTGTTATCCGTTTTAGTTATTGTGAAGTTCCACAAAGAAGTAAAAATGCTTTTCAAAGACGCCTGCAGCTTGGCTTTTTTCAAAAAAAAAGAGGCTGTGGTGGTTATGTAGTGCATTGCTGTCTTGGATTTGATGTTAAGTGGTGCGGTTGCAGCTTCGTCAAGGGTTGCATAGCATCTCTGGATGGCGCAAAGGGTAGTGTGACTATATTTTTATGCCGCGGATACCCGTTGTGGTAAAGTTTTGTGACCCTGTGTCTGTTCTCCGCTGCTAATTACAGACTTCCTCTCCGCGAGATTATGATAATAGATACGGTAAAAGCAAGATTTAAAAATTTCTTAAATCTTCACTTCTCATCTACAAAATCTTCTCTATCCTTTTCTTATTGTCACTACATCCCCCCAAAAAATTAATTCTATGGTTAATTTTCTACTGAACTTACTCCTTGACATTTGGATACGCCATCAGATTAAAAAGTTCCAGTTTCGACCAGCATCTTCGCTTGTACATCCATCCAATTTCGCGTTATATACGGTGCATCATAATCGGCTGCATTTTGCCTCCCTGTGCCCCGCCTTTCCGTATCCAGTTGCTTCACTGCGTAGGTTCTTTCTTTTGTATTTACTTTTTGCTCCTACAGATAACACATATATCCCATTTGTCCACTACACTGAACTTTCTCCCTCCATCATTGCTCCATAAGACTTCTTCTTTTGTACTGATTACCATATTCATGTTTTTGTTTGACACTGCACATGTTCCATATCCTTTCCCCTGCCTTCCCCTATCTGCATTTTCTTTCATAATAATATTCTTGTTTGTTCATACTAATTCTTTTTCACTCACTTACTCACATACCACCCTTACTATTTTTTAAAGTGTTTCTACTTTTTCTTTTCATTTAATCTTCACAACCACTCTTATTATAATATTCGTATATATACACACTCACAACACTTTCCTATTATTATTATCATAACCACTAGTATTCATTAACAAAAAAGTATAAAAATTTAAATAGTAACGTTTTCGCACCCTCTCACCCTCGTAGTTTACGCCTATTGGCCATTATCATTCATATTTTACTTAACTTTCAATATTAATCATTTTATAATTTAAAAAATTAACTATTTAACACGTTTGCATCAAAAACTGTTAAGAAATATCAAAGTTTAGTAAATATATAAAGTTCTCTCAAAAAAATATAATAGATATCATAAAAATGAGAAAAAAAACCTAGAATACTAAAATATTTAGAACTCTATCAAACTCACACAAGCAGCAGCCATTAGAGCCATTTTCTTATTGACGAGTAAACTGGAATCACGGTACTTGACTGTATCGTTGTAAGGGTCACTATCCCTTCCTTTTTTCCATCCTTGTTTACATCCTCAAAGGCTTAGTGGTTGGTAAATTTACTGCAGTCAGGTTTCCTATCTTTCTCTCTTGCTTGGTTTTCTCCCTGTTTTTTTACTTCTTCCTTATACAATTTGCACTTTGCGGCGTCACCTTCCCCAACAACTTTGCATGGAGGTTTGCAGTTATCTCCTGTGCCTTTTTTTCGCAAGTTTCGTCTGTTTCTGTTCTTGTTGAGAGTTCTGTGGCGCTTGGCTTGGTGGTCGCGGCGACATCCGGGGTTAGCAGCGCTTGGTCGTGTATCCTTCACGCGGTGGTTGTCAGTGTTTCAATTTTAGCTGCGATCGTCCTCATTGCGGTCTCATCTTCTACTTGATTTAACAGCTTTTGTTGTGCGCCTTCGAGCTTCTTGATCCACGGTATCCCAGTTCCGCTCCCTGTGAGTTGCTGCTTGTAGTTTATGCAGTTTCCTTGACCGGATTTGGCGTTGCAGTTTCCGTTGCTGTGCGCCTTGCCGTAGATATAACTCACTGGGGTCTTTGCTTCGCATGTGTTTGCCCGTCCCAACTGGCTAAGAAACGCGCTGATGACCGCTGTAATTCGTTAAGCTGTCAGGTCGTTCTTGCCAACATTCTTGGGGCATTTCTGTAGGGTCGCTGTGAGTGCGGTTTGTGCGTTACTGTCGCCGGGCTGCTCGTTTAAATGGTTGCCTGTTAGGCCGTGGGCGCACTCCACCGTGGCCGGCCGGTCAGTTAAACTGTGGAGACAGAGAAAGTTATAGGCTATTCCTGTCCTGGTTGAGGCGCAGCCGGTTGTGCTGCCGCAGTAAGTTTTTGCAGATGCCACCATGATACTGCCTTTGATTTTGGCGTTACCGGTGCCGTATGCTGCATCAGTTAGGTCTTTTTTGATTTCTGAAGGTGCGGCTTTTTGCCGTGCCGAAATTAGGTAGTACTGGTCTTTTAAGTTCAGTGCGGCTTCCAAGGCTCTTTTGATTGCAGCAGCCGCCGCTGGTCGACTGCTGTGGTTTGGAAACCTGCGTAATTTGCGCTCTTTGCCATCGGCTGGAGTCTTGTCAAGTTTGAGCTTTTCTTTTTGCCACTCTTTCCTTGCATCTTCTTTCTTTGTGCCGTCTTTGTCGGCAAGTGCACCTTCCTTATCTTCCAGCCAGGCTTCACTTGCAACCGTTAAATTTAGGGTTTTAAGCTCCTCAGATTTGACTCAACATTTGGGTCGGAATTAATCGTGGTGATATCTCCTCGACTTGCCGCCAATTGGTATATTTCGTACATGATTTTGAACTCTGGGGCGTTGCCGTTGGCCGCTGTCATTGATGGTTGAGCAGCTATGACCAGAAATAGCGGCTTTGTCACCCCAATCATGCTTATTTGGTGCTAAGAATTCTATTTTCTTGAACTAAATCTGGGAATATCCATGAAAATGCTTTTATTGTGATGGCTTGTGATGCGAGACAATTTGTTTCTAGACAGATCTTCCTTTTTTTCTATTTACCTTAAGTTCCTATTTGTTCCTGTTTTAAGAATCGGCAATTCTGTCATATTTATATTAAAACTTCTTATACTCAAACAAACCACCATTTACGAACGCATTACAACAAATATTTCCATATGTCAAATCCAAATTCCTTCCACCTACAGTATAAATTTAAATATTACACAAGTCTCCTGTTACAAATTCTCTTTTCTCCACTTCTTTATACAAGGTAAGATTTTTCAAAATCAATACCGCTCTCTGCTGTCATGCAAACGGCTCTCAATGAAAATGAATGAATGGAGCCTTTCCAAAGTCACCACTATTGGGAGTACAAAAGAATCTTTCCTCATAATCTAATTCAATCCAGTCCAGTCATTATTCACCTCAAAAAAAATCTCTGCTTAACAGCGTTTGCCTCAACTGCACTCCATATTAACAGAGGCTTAGAAATACTTTGATCCGACCACCACTTCCCACTTCCCTTTAGTAACTCTCCAAATGTATATTCAAATATCTTAAACGCCAATACTCGCGCTATCAAGCCGCCACCACTAAGATAAGGTTTTCCACTTGAAGGTGATTTTAGTAAATGAGGTAATTTTTTATCCTCTTAATTTCTGTAACCCACATTAAAAAAGCAAAAACATTTCTGCACATGCTCCTTTTGATCTGAGTTCATAAGTGAATCCAACTGCGGTGCATAACAATCTGATGTTGTCATAAATAAAATAGAAGAAATATGTTTTCTTTGACTATATCCTCTCCTTTAAACTGCTCATCATTCTCTGCACTATTCTGTATAAAAGATTTTACCGCCTTGTCATACTTACTTTCATCACTAACTATAACATCAGATCCATCAACTGTTATTACAACATCATCATCACTTGCATTCTGTCTTTCTAAAAATTCCATAACCCATCTAGGTCTCTTAACATGGCTATACAAACCTCCCATTTCAATTGTAATAATTTCAACATTACTTAGTTTGACACTAAATATGAGAATACACCATCCTTGAGTTACATGAGATTGAAATACAACCACAAACACTCTTGGGCTTTTTAGAGTGATTACATATCATATTTGCTTTGTTATTTATTCCATCATCTGGAAGTGATATTGAACTTATAAGCACTAAATGTAATATAAAATTCAACAGAAATATTCTCATACTAGGAATATAAATGACCTAATCTACCATGAAATGGGTGAGAGGGTTGTAGGACAAGCATAAACACTATAAGGTGTGAAGTCTATTTCACCACTAAGTTGTTTAGATAAGTAATACCTTTACATTTTTATTATGTAGCAGTTTAATTGTTTATTCTCAGAGTGTAAAGTTTATATTTCATCACGCATATACTTTTTGTTTAGAATTTAGCTTCAACTATAATTATTGCCACAAAATATGTGCTTTCCGTTTTTCTTGCACTCACATTTCCCCTTTATGATTTTTTAGGGTTCTGGCGGTATCTAGTTGTACTGATATACTCATATGTTTGAATAAATTTACCATTTTTTGTGTTTTCTGCTCCAACAGTCTATTTTAAGCATGAGAGCTCCATCTGTATAACTTTACGGACCACTGCTGTTGCAGCTATGATTATCACTACAGCTACACTTATCTATTTCTGCGTTAATTATGAACTACAATCTTTTCTTTTAATATTTTATCTTTTGCTGGTCCGGCATGCATTTTGTTGTTTCATTACGTACTTTTCTTCCTTCCATTCCTTATCATTTCACTGTTTCTACAGATACCGTGGTGATTTTATTAAGCCTGTACGCTTCACTCTGTCTTTCAATGAGTTTCCCTTCCATTATCTCCATGTGTTGAAAATTCACATTGTCAGATTTGTGTATAATATTGCCTATTTTCCATCTTCCATCTTCCATCTTCTATCTTCTATCTTCTATCTTCTGTCTTTCATCTCCTCTTTTCTCTTTCTTTCCATGTTTCTCTGCTTTTCGTTAAATAATATACCACTTGCCCGCCATTCTCATATTTATCATCCCACTCATTTACTTCCTCTCATTTCACCCTCTCATTTGCCTTAAGTGCTTTCATTTCGGCATAAATTGTTTATCGTCAGCATACTCCTGATAATATTAATGAGAAGATAACCACAACACCCACTTCCATCACTATTACTATAACTATAACTATCATAATTAATATCAATACTGCTCTTATTATAATATTCGTGTATACACGCTCACAACACTCTCCTTTCATTATCATTATTATAAATAATATAACACTAATTAATATCCACAAAATAAACTAAATAAACAAAATTATAATGTTGCTTTCTTTTCATACTTTTTTACCATACAACTCTTCAGTCATAGGCCACTATCATACCATATTTCAAATTTTGAAAAATTTCGCTAATTTGAAAATTTTAATAAAGTGGTGTTTAAATTTAAATATTTTTAAAAATTTAGTAAAATTTATCAAATACTCACAACATAGTAATTTCCATAAATTTCGTAAGTTTATTAAAATCCTTAAAGTCCTTAAAATGCTAAAAAACTCATAAAAGCAGCATCCATCAGAGAAAAGTTCTTATTGACGATGAAACTGAAATATTTGCAAGTTTCACTCTCCAATTTTCAGTCAGTATATTTGCACTCCTCTTGTTTTTCTTATCGGATCCCCTTTTCCCTTCGGTATTTGGTGTTTCTCCTGTTCCTGTTGCGTTTTTCTGCTTTTCTCCATCTTTTGGTTTGCATGTTCCTTTTGTCTCATTCTCACCTTCCCATTTGCGGTTATTTTTTTGTGCAGGTCGAGTTCGCTGTATGGGCGGCGCAGGTATCCGCCTTATTTTGTTCCGCTTTTCCTTGGCTGCCGGCTGCTTCTTGTGCTGTTTGTGCTATTGCTGTTGCAAAGCTGCGTGGGGTTTCTAGAGCTCTGGCGCGCGCTAACAGAACGGCCAATTGTTTACTTCGGTCGTTTACGAGGTTGTTATGTTTTTCGCGTACTTCTAGAGCTGCCGCGAGCTCCTCTACGTCTTTGAGCCATGGGGTTTTCGGGTCCGCAAATATTTCGTGTGGCTTTTTGTTTGCCCATTTGATGCACCTGCCGTTGGCTTGTTGACCATCGCAGCTGGTTTCGAATGCTCCGAGGTACGTGTTTCCGGATTTGGTGGTTACGAGCCGGGCGATGTTGTTTAGTGTCCGCTGTATCATCCGGTGTGTAGTTTTCTGTTTGTGATCGTCTGTGGTGCATTTTTGTGCTATTTCCTTTGCGGCGTTGTTGTTTGGCGCGCCATTGTCTTCCCAAACATTGGCGGCTGTTTGTCCATTGAAACAAATGTCGTCAATTTGACCACTTTGCTCTCCTTGGCATATACAGCTCATTGCCGCCAGCAATGTTTGAATTTTGCCGTTCGGCGTCGTTGTGCTGCACGCAGTTTCTCGTGAGTTGATGGAAGCTGATCCGGCTCCGAACACCTGATCCCGCGTTGCGCCCGTTACCGTCGCTGATTTGTCTCCGACAAAGAGTTTTTTCATCTCCGTTGCGATATTTGTCGATTTTATTAGTCTGCTTGTCGGTTCAGCTGTTCTCGCTATTGTGGCTAACTCGACTGCTGTGTTGGATATCACGGCTAGTTCAGCCTTGGCGAGCTGAAGTTGGGCAGGTTATAGCTGCGCGTAGTGCTGTTCCGTGGTTTTCGGTTTCCCGGAAGTGTCCTCAAGGCTCTTAATGGCTTCGCTCCAGTCGTCCAACATTTTGTCCCAGTCTGCCTGTGCTGCGCCTTTTTTTTGGCTTTTCTGTCGCCCATTGATCTGGTGTTTTGCTGTCGGCGAATAACTGTTTCCATGAGCTATCGGCGACGCTCATATTACGCTTGATTATCTCCTTGTAGTCTCCTGTTTTGGTTGTGAGCGCCTCTGGAACATCTGGTGCGTTTTGTAACAAGCGCGCTAGCTCGCATAAGGCTCCGAAAACTTCTGTGTTTTGGCCGTTGTGGACATTTCAGGCCCTGGCTGCTGCTGTAGCAAAAGCAATCAGAACACCTATACAAAAATAATTCATATAGTTATGCCTACCTTCCAGGTGTATTTTGGCGTCTTGCTGTGGGTTGTGTTTGTTAACGGTGTGGTAAGAAGATGGAAAGTGGTTGTTAACGATTTTTGGAATTATGCTTATGGCCGAGTCGCATACTTTATTGCACACCTAAGAACAAACCCTACTAGTCAGTTATGGCATTTTTTTACATTTCTACCACTGCAAAATTTAACAAAAAAATGCTCCTATTATTGCCGGCTGTGCTACCTTACTACTTTCTTACCGTTCGCTGCTAATTCTTACTTTAGGACGTACGAAACATCTTCGCTGTGGATTCTGTATATGCGTATGCCCCCACCTCTGGTATTCTTTTGAACACTTCTAGTGCACGACAAGCAATGCACAGTGCAAACCTCAGTATAGGTAAACTCATTTTCACATGAAACACGCTTCCTTTTCTGCTTTCCTGTCGTTGTGAGATTATCTTGCCTACTTTATAGTTTTTTCTCTGTGCTTTCTTAAAAGCTTCTCAGTCAATGGCGATTCTATTCGTGGAAAAAGTCTCTATCGATAAGCTGGAGTCCGTTTTTTTTCTTTAGGTGGTTTGTTTTCTCCAATTTTGGCCTTATTCTCGTGTGCTTTTCACCTTTAGATTCCAATCTAAACGATGGTGTTTTGTCTGCACGGTTGCACTCCTATCGAATTCTTTGTCAATTAACTATAAAAAAAGCTCTAATGGAATTGAATGCTTATGAGAAAAATCTGGACCTTAGTGGGCTCTGACTGCTAGATTGGATCCACCAGTATTGTTAAGTTACCTTGTTTCAAATTCACCAACTCAGATATCTACGAACGCTTTTAACACCTTTGTATAGTTAAGTCTATAAAACATGATCTTCTTTTTTTATATAGTAACTCTGGAAATGAAACTCGGTGTATTAATGCCAGTAAATATCACCGTTTCTATACCTTGTGGTGCAATAGAGATTATATTTCTTTATTATTTTAACGTGTTCTTTCGCTTGATGCTAAAAATTCTAAATTTACTACTATTGAGCGGTTTGTCACATAATTTTGTGCAAGCATCAGATGATTGTGTTAGATATAATTTTTTAATTCGATAATTTGAAGCACAAAAAGTACTTTTATATGAGTTTCATGGCCTTTATCACTTTAATTCTCTATAACAGATTGATTTACATTCATTATAGCGCCTTGTATTTAAATTATACATCCCTCAATGAGTTATTTCGAGCATATACGCTATGCCGCACCTTTTCACATTCCGCTTTCTAAAACCGTTTTTTCATGGTATATTGATTTTGTTTCCTCTACACACTGGACTTTGTATTTCCCTCATTACCCACTTCGTCATCTCTGTGTATATAATGATACCCGGCGTATTGTTTTGTGTTTGAAGTTGCACATCTTCTACATACCCCTCTAACTTTCTCTTCTTCTTTTCATAATATTCCTTTTCCTCTCAATCTATCATAGTAACCTACTTACACTTACTCTTGTTAAACACACTTGTTATTGTTTAAAGTTCTTTAATTTTTGCTCTCTAATCACTCTGCTACATTGCTCATTTTATAATATTAGTATATTCACACACTGACAACACTCTCCTATCATTATTATTATTATTAATCTAACAATTATCCATAAAATTAACAAAAAAGTAAAATAAGCAAAAAATAAAATTTTCATATCATATTAAACTTCAATTATTACCCATAAGGCAGTTTCACACCAAAGTTCAGATTTTAAATAATTTGTACATTTTCACTAAGAAGTATTAAAACATATCAAATTATCTTAAAATAGAAAGTTTTCATAAAATTGAGCAAATATCCTCAATATGCTAAAATGCTACCAAACTCACCGAAACAGAAACAATAATAGAAATTTTGTTATTTACAAGAAGACTGAAATCTTTGCATTCTTTTCCTTCCCATTTGCAGCCCTGAGTGCCGCCGCATGTTTTCTCGTCTTTACCAGTACATTTCTCCTCTTTCTTGACATCTCCACCTGTTGTTGTATCTCTTCCACCTTGCTTTGTCTGCTCTGAAACTTGTTTCTCGCTAGCTTGGCATGGGCCGTCATCATCCTTTTTACCTCCCCATTTGCACTGCGCTTCTAAGCACTTTGTTTTGGACTTATTGTGCACCTCGCATGTTACTGTAGTTATGGGTGGCACTTTGGTGGGCAGCCCTGCCGGCAGCGGTCCATTCAGCTTTGCTTCGGCGCCGCTCAACTTTATTGTCTCTTCTGCCGCCTTTGCCTCGAGATTTATTAGAGAATTCAGGTGGTCGGCCAGTGCTTTTTTGGTTTCTCTTTCTTCCAGGTCCTTTGCTAGCTGTTGTCGTTCACCTACGATGGTAGCTTGGCGAATGCTGTGCTGCCAGCTGCGTTGTAGCCGGTGAATTTCACACATATGCCGTTGCCTGAGCTTCCGTTTCAGTCCCAGCTTAGCCGTGCGCCTAGATAGCCGTCGGTGTTGTCGGAGTGTATGAGGTCGTTTAGAGCTGCTAGTGCTGCTTTCAGGTGGGTGCTTCGGACCGGTTGTGCGGTTGTTATGGGGCATGTTTGCGTTAGCTCCTTGATGTCGTTGTCCGGCGCCTTGGATGTACTTGACTGCCATCCCGTTGATCCTGCCCCTTTTTTGGTGCAAGCGCCGTTGGTTGGCCCGTTCTCGGCGCCTCCTGTGGGCTTTAAGCATAAGCATACTAGAGCCGCCGTAGCGGTCGCCGCCTTCTTTGCGCCTGTGGCCGCTTCGCACACCGTTGCCCTCGATTCTGACCCCGTGTCGCCTCCGAAAGCTGCGTCGCTCGTTGCTGTTTTTGCCGTTAGTTTATCGCTGCCGAAAGCTGCTTTTTTTATTTTCTTTAGTGCGGTTTCCGAAGTTAGGGTCGCCGCGCTGCTCGAGAGTTTTGGGAATGCCGTTTTGATTGCCATCGCTCGTGCTGCGATTTGCTGCATTTTTAGCGACGCCAGTTGTTTCTGCACGCCGGTTAGCTCGGCCGCTTTCAGGGTCGCCAGTTTTCCTGCCAAAGGCTTTGCAGCGACCTCTTTGGCGACTTCCAGCCAGTCCCCCAAGTAGTCAGCATATCCCGCTGTGGCCTTGCCAGCTTCTGTTGGTGTTGAATGAGTTTTCCCTTTTGAGGCGTCTGTGTAAAACATATTTTTCCAGTCATCAGGTGCTGTGCTGAGGTTGAGTGCTTGAATTAATTTATAGTCTTCGGATTTTAGTTAGGGTACTTCCGGTACCTCCACTGTTGACCCCGCCATCGATACAAAAACACAAAGGGCAGCACGCTCTCGTCTGTTGACGCCGTCCGCAAGGTTTGCTGTTGCGTGCTTTGTTGCTAGAGACAGCAAGAGCAATGCCATCGGTCCGAATTGGTTCGGGCGCATCCACATGTCAACTAATTGTTGTTCTTCAAAAATATTGCAAATGGCTAGCGCCGTTTCGTTGTGAAAGCTTGCCGCGTTTGAGTTTCTCAGCCTGCAACGTGTTAGGGTTGTACCGTTTTCCTGGCTGCCTGTCCAGCTGCCGCCATCAGCGGCCGGCAGCTGAACTCCTGCCAGAATCGCGTTATCCTTTTTTTGTGCTGGCCCAGATATTTGTTCTGCCGTTGTATTCTCAAATATTTTCATTAACCATATGTATTCCCCTTCAGCAATGTGGTGGAAAACAATAAGATTAGGATTCTCTCTTACAAATTTATGTAATGGTCTTTTCACGTGCATCACATAGTGACATTCTTGGATATCCACAGTTAATAAACCTTCAAGTTTCATTTTGTGCCTTAATACCTCCCCCACCATAATATCCTCGTTCAATGCGGCATATTTAATATATTTGTCAAAGTTTCGAAAACTGATCTTTCTGCTTAACAGTTTGAAAATTTCAGAAAAGCCAACTATTTCTTTTACGACATCTCTTGAAAGCGTATTGGCGTAGCCAACAACATACCACGTCAGTTTACCAACAGACTCGTCAAGTTCACCTAGTGGCCTTCCCATATTTAATTTCTCTCGTGGCAATATTTCGAGATACTGCAGATACAACGGCACCCTCATAAATATGTCATCATCTGCTTTCATTATATAGGGATTACTTGGTTTAAATATCTCTACTGCGAATTTAAACCACAAATATGTTTTTCTACTCATCGTGAGTTCTGCCTCCCAGCCCCAATTGCCTTCATCTCCAATTTTTTTAGTCGTTGTTAGATTCACATCGCAAACAGGTAAAATAATAACATTCTGATATAACTCCGCCTCTTTTCCAACAATTTGTCTGAGCTCACAACTGTTATTTGTATGTGCTGAAAGTGCATATACTATAAGCAACTTTCCACTGAAATTATTTGGCTGTCGGGCAACTTCAGGATAACTCCAACACGTTTCTCTCTGTAAGTTTCTCCTTCTAAATCTTTCATCATTATCTATTGAAGGTATTCCAGCTACAACCAAATAATCTTTGGCTTTCCAAATACTCCTCACATCAGTGGAGACAAATCTCATATACTCATTTTCTACAATTTCAAGTGAAACGTATTCGCCTTCACCAAACAGGCTGTATAACGACACGAGTATATTAATAGTCATAATAATAAACGGTAGACAACCTATTATTGGATAAATACTTCCTATACACTTCATAAGACTTTATTGTCATACTAAGACGAGCTTATTATCAGTTAGAAAATTACATAAAACATTAAGAAAAGAAGTCAGTGGAAGCAGTTAAGATGTCTAGTAGGGTAAAAAGTGTTTACAAATTTAAGTAATGACTTTTTGTTGATATGATTTAACTGCTTAATGGTGTACACTAAGTAATGACAGCTTACATTCCGCCGGGCATCAATTTTTTTGTTCTCAAAGTTAGCTCTAGCCACATAAAGATCAGTCTTTGATTAACAGACTCTCTCTATACATTTACATGGTACTTTCAGTAGATAGTCTCACTGTTTTATTCAAATATAGTGAGAAGTTTAATAGTTTCTATGTTGCCTGTCCCGCCTATCGGGAAGTTCCATGATACTGCCATCATCGGTGATTTTTTTAACAGCTTCTACAGCTTGTTCTACTATCATTTCTGCGTTACTATCTATTTCACTTGAGTAAAATGGGTGTATCGATAATCGACTATACAATTCCACACTGTGGGTTAGTCCATCACGTCCTTACAGCCGGTATTGTTCTTCTCCATTTTCTCTGTTGCTGCTGTTCGAAAAAAGCAGTTTGAAGGTTGTGCGTATACTGAATATATCAGCTTATATCAGCTCTGTGTGTCTGATGATGTTTATCGCGACGTCTTTGCTCTAAAATTCTAAAATTCTATTTTTATCCCTCTTTTTTTTGTCTACCATCGCCTTCCTCAATAATAGTCCTTTATTTCTCTCCCGTTGCACTCGTCATTCGGATCACTTACTTACTTACACCGCACTCTTTCCATTGATTAGAGCGCTTATACTTCTTTTTGCTAGTCGTTGGCCAAACCTGTTCTACTACTACTATTATTACTATCATTATTACTATAATTACTGCTCTTATAAGAATATTCGTATATACACACTCATAAATCTCTCCAATAAATATAATAATTATTATTTTACTTACCGTTACAATTATGGCCATGACTAATATCCGCAAAAAAACCAAAGTGGAAATGCGTTGAAAAAGTACTAATTATCCATATCTTTTTACCGTACTTCTTTACACCCACAAGCAACTTTTATACGTATATTTAATGATTTCTAATGATTTCCTAATTTTCATCAAAAAACGTTAAAATATATTCAATATTTCAAAGTTTAAAAAATTATCTCAAAATAACAAATTTTCATAAATTTTGCAAAATTGAATAAGAATCGTTAAAATGCTTGGATGATACCAAACTCATAAAAGCAACAGAAATAAGTGAAAATTTTTTATTGAAAAGAAAACTGGAATTCTGACATTTGCCTTCGATCCAGCCACAAACAGCTTTTTTATTTTTGGGAATTTCACCTTTCACTGCAGCACATTCTTCAGGGATTTTGCTTGGCCAAACTTATCTGTTTTTCGTTTCTCCATTTCCTCCAGCTGTTTCTGCCTGTGTTGTTTGTTGTGCTACGTGTATGCCGTATTCAATTTGCAGTATTCTCCATCCTCGTCATTTTTACCTTTCCATTCGCAGATTGGTTTCTTTCCTTTGCACTCAGTTGCAACTTTTATCGCTTCGCACTGTTCTTTTTTCTTTTGCTCTTGTGCTTTACTGCCTGTTCGTGATGGGTTTAGTGTCGTCGCCGGTGCTAGTGTTGTCTCATCCTCGTCGAATAGTAGGTTGGTGGAATCATTGAGTAGCTGTAAACTGCGTGTAATGGCTGTCATTTCCTTTTTGGCGTCTGCCGCTGCTTCTTTTGCCAACACTGCGTCGCGTAGATTTCTAAGCCACTCTATTTCTTTGGCTGGGCCGGTCACATCTGACTCTTTGTACTTCACGCACCTGCCACCATTGCTATCTTTATTTCCTTTTCAGCCCTCGCTGCCGTCGCCTCTTATTGAGCCTAGCACATATTTATGCGTTTTGGCTGTTTCTGGTGTCTGTCGCCCGAGCAGTTCTGCCAGTCTGAGTCTGATTGCCTCTACGGTTGCCAGAGTTAATTTTACCTGCGTTTTCCTCTTCTGGCAAGCGACCTTTAAAGGTGCCTAGTTCGCTTGCGTCTTGGCGTTGCCATCCCAGTTGTCGCTGCTGCCGCTCCCGGTAGCTGCTGTGTCTGTCCCGCACACCTTGGCGCCATTGGTCGCGTCACCATTGTCATATGCACAAAGGCAAAGAAGGTCTAGTTTGAGTGAGCTCCCTGCTTTGAGGTGAGTAGGCGTTGTTGTCCACGAGCAAATGGCTGCGCGGTTGCCTGGCCCATAGTTTGTTGCTGCTTCTGTGTTGACCGCTCCGAAAGCGGCGTTATTTAATAGTGTCTGAATGTTTGTTGCCTGGGCGATTTTTAGTGTCGTCTGGGCCGCTTTGTAAAATTCAAAAGCCCTTTCGGCGTTTAAACGTAATTTCTCGAGCTGGGCTTTTCTAAGCTTTTTCGTCGACCACTTTGCCTAGTCGGCTTTGTTGGGGTCTGTTTCGATTGCATTCTTACATTTTTTCTAGAAGGTATAGCATTTTTCCCAGCGGCCCTTTTCGTCGCCTGCTTTGGGTACGGCACGTTTGTCTTGTAGGTCACTTAAATCCTTTGTGTGGTCGATGTCGGCTTTAAAAGTGCTGGCTGCAATTGACATGTTTATGGAACCCATGTTAATTGCTATTGTGCTCGCGGTGTCTGATGCAGGCGCTAGTTTGGGCTCTGTTGTTTCTATGTGAAAGGCGTCGCATAGCAGAGCGAACTCTTGAGCGTTTTCGTCTGCTTGTGAATTTGCCGCTGTCTGCCGTGGTGTGTTGGAAGCCGCCGCTGGTAACACAAACGCCGCAACTTTTAGCATAGAATACATTGGTTGAATCCTTGTGTCTTCTTTAATCATGTAAGTGAGTAAACAGTTATGCCACTCGCCTTTGCGTTGCAGCGATTTATCTGGTTGCCTCCCCATGTAAGTTCCAGAAAAAAGCTCGTAGACTTCACATCGTTGTCATATGTCTGGATCTTTAGGTTTTAAAGCAACATTTGGTTATGTGGTCGTGGTGTTCTTCCTTTCTATGCTGTGGCGAATGAAAATTCCGCCGCTCCATTTATATAAATTTCCAACGAAGGATCGATCTCTATATCGCTTTCAGGCCATTGAGAGCACAAAATAAAAAATGTGAACAACTACAAACAAGCGAAAAGCATGTGATAAAAGAAAAAAACACAAATTAAAAAAATTGGCATAAAGATATACATAAATATATAAATTATAACACTAAATAGTAGCGTTTTTTTACGCGTTTAACTTGTGAAAAACTTAGTTCCACCGTAGAAAGAGGTGAAAATTATAAAAACGTTTAACGTAAATTTTGTTTTTTGCTAATGTTTCTTGCTATTTTCAACCTATATCATACTGTGTCCATTTATATAGTTCTTTCATACACGACTAGAATATTCTTTCTGTCATTCTTTTAAATACCGCAGATTTTGGCATACCTAAGACATTTTATATTTGTGTTTTTAAAAGTCTTCTACCATCTAGTAGTTTCAATGTATCCTCATGACTCCGAGTGACTAGATACCGCTGTTGCTTAACTTTGAGCCGGACGGTGTTGTGCTTCTTTTTTAGATCTTGTAGTATGGATATGGTTCACTTTTTCTTAAGACTTGAAATTTTGGAGAAAGAAAGTGCTTTCCTTACTGCTTCCACCTTGTTAATACGATACATTATTTTTGCATCAATCAAAACTCTTACGTTAATTATTCGTTTCTTTAGAGGTCTTAATGTCTGACCTTTATACATGTCTTAAATTTGTGGAGTATCAGCATTGACTCTCTTTACTTAATATAGATCCTTCATTATTTCACATACGCGTGTTCTTATTCTTTTATCGCCGGTCTTTACTTGATCTTTAGTCAACTTTTTCTGTTGCTTCATTCCTTGTCAGTTTCTGATAAAAAAGTAACTCAACTACTTTTGTAAGGTTTACTTTTTCATTAATGATTTCCGCACCCTTCGTTTCGTGTGTAATGATGTACATTGCCTTTAATGTGTTTGAAACTTTGCATATTCCATCTTTTTCCACTTGTCTTTCTGCATTTTCTTTCATAACAATATTCCTCGCGCTCTCTCACTCATCCACTGCCCCACTCACATTGCACCATTGTCATTGTCTTAAGTCCTTCTATATTTGCCATCTATTTAGTCTCTACCACTAACCTTACTATAATATTAGTAAAGACACGCTCACTATACACTCCTATTGTTATCATCTTTATTATAGTCTCAATTGATATCTAAAAAATGAAGAAGAATAAACAAAAATTAACTAAATTAGAATAGCACTCATTTTCACACCACATTACCTTACTTTGTTACATCTTTGTTCCTAGAGGTCACTTTAGTATAAAAATTACGTATTTATTTAAAAACAATTCATTATTTTTCATATTTCGCAAAGGTTTAAAAAAAGTGATATAATATATTAAATTTCATAAAAGTTTAACAAATCCTCTCAACATAGAATAGTTTCACAAAATTCATGAAATTAAAAAAATCCATCAAGTACTATAATTTTATAATTATATAGTGCAGCCAAACCCGTCAAAGCAGCAGCTATACTCAGAGCCAATTTCTTATTGATGAGAGAGCTGGAATAGCGGCACTCGGGCTTGAGAAGCTTTCCAGTACCATCAACACAGTCAATTCATCTACATACTTCTTTGTCACTAGGTTTGACATCCTTGTTTTCCGCTTTACATGCTTTCTGGTATCGGTGTTTATTTTAATCCACCACGGTAATTGTCTCTCTTGTTCCTGCTTCTGTGTTTTTTCTCCCTGATTTAGGTTTGCATTCCTGTGTTTTTGTGTCATAGTCTCAGTCAGCTTCCGGGCATTCTTCTGCAGTCGTGTTTTTCAGTTTGCATTTATTCTGATCTTCTATTGTTGGATTTTTGTTTTTCTTTTCGCGGTGGATTTATGTCCGTAGTGATTATGGGACTCTTCATTAAGATTTTTGACGACTTCCGCCGAATCTGTTAGGGAATGGCGATGCACATGCATTGTCCTTCTGCTGCTTCAGCTATTTGTTTGAAAGCTCCGCTCGCATTGGTTGGGTTGCTGTGCCAAGGCACGACCTGTCCAAGCTGCTATGTCGGCTGGCTTTAGCTGCCAAACTACATATTCTGCAAGTTCCAAATAACAAAAAAAAATTTAGGGCAACTGAAAAGCAAATTGGTCCTCCTAGCGAAATTGCCACGCGCTAGCGTTTTAAAAAACTGAAGCCTCGCGCAGCGCAAAACGCAGAGGTGAAATTGACAAAAGAAAAATAAGCAAAAGCGTAACAAACCGCGTTGATGCTTCATGCGAAAAATATGAAGACCAAGATGAATACTGTAGAATGTTGTTTATCTCACGCATCAAAAAAGGCCTCTGCATCACTTACAATGAAAAATTGACGAATTATTTAAAAACAATTAATAAGAAGTGAAATAAAAAATGACCCAAAAAGTAAAAACCTTAACCCTCAACACCCTAACCCTCAACACCTTAACCCTCAACACCCTAACCCTAACCCTCTAACCCTCAACACCCTAACCCCAACCCTCTAACCCTAACCCTAACCCGAACCCGCTAACCCTAACCCTAACCCGAACCCGCTAACCCTAACCCTAACCCGAACCCGCTAACCCGAAACACCCTAACCCGAACCCGCTAACCCTAACCCTAACCCTAGCCCTAACCCTAACCCTAACACTAACCCTAACCCTAACCCTAACCCTAACCCTAACCCTAACCCGCTAACCCTAACCCTAACCCGAACCCGCTAACCCTAACCCTAACCCGAACCCGCTAACCCTAACCCTAACCCGAACCCGCTAACCCGAAACACCCTAACCCGAACCCGCTAACCCTAACCCTAACCCTAGCCCTAACCCTAACCCTAACCCTAACCCTAACCCTAACCCTAACCCTAACCCTAACCCTAACCCTAACCCTAACCCTAACCCGCTAACCCTAACCCTAACCCGAACCCGCTAACCCTAACCCTAACCCTAACCCTAACCCTAACCCTAACCCTAACCCTAACCCGAACCCGCTAACCCGAAACACCCTAACCCGAACCCGCTAACCCGTGCTTTAAAAAGATGAGCGCCAAAGAAAAAAAAATCAGCTGCTGAAAAAAAGAAAAAAAGCGACAAAAAAAAGGAAAAATTTTTAACTAAAAAAAATCCAAAAAGTTTTGAAAACGAAGCTAAAAAACGCGCAAAAAAATTAGTGCATTCGAAAGTCGGAAAAATCAGAAAATAAATGCAATTGTGCACCTGGGGTTCAAAAAAAAACAAAGGCCAAAAAAATTAAAAATTGTAAGTGAGCCAAAAAAATTATAAATTCAAAAAAATTAAAAAATCTCGAAAACTAAAAAGAAAAAAACGACAATTTAGAAAAATAAATTAAAGATTTAAAAAAACGGTCAAAAATTCAAATGCAAAATAAAATCAAAAATGAAAACCAATCCAAAAAACAAAAAAATTTTAAAAGCCAAAAAAATGAACGAAAAAAATCGAGGAAAAAACCTAAAAAAACCTAACCCTAAAAAGTCTAAAAAATTAAAAAAATTCAACGGGAAAGAGAGAAAAAAGTTTTTAGTTGCCAGAAAATTTTTCTAGACAATCAGACAGTCAAGTTACAAACACAGTTCAATTATTTCAGGTAACTTACGTGTTAAAATATATCAGAAAGTTTTCAAGTAGCAAAAATTTAGCAAAGTTTTTTAAGGAAAATTGAGGGGGGAAAAATTAGAAAAGAAAGGCTACAAATGCAGCAGAAACCATGCTGAGGGCGAATTGTTTGGTTAGGAGAATAGAGAAATCCTTGCAAGCATTATTTTCCCAACTGCAACCCTGAGTGGTGCCGCATGTTTTCTCGTCTTTCCCTGCACAAGTTGAAGCTGTTTTTCCATCTTTTTCTTTGTTTTCATCCTCTCCTTTCTTTTTGGGTTTGCAAATGTCCCCATCCAGAACGCAATCCCCTTTGCATTTATCTCCATTTTTGTTACTGCATTCATTTTCTTTCGTGTCGTCATCTTTTTGTCCCTGCTTCTGATGTGTCTGGGTCTCCTTTTTTTGTTGGTTTATGAAAACTCTAGCCAGAGCCGCCCCGATCTCGTCAGTGCTGCTTAAGCTCTTTATGGGCTGAAGTTTCAGCTGTTCGTGCTGTACTGTGGGCACCTGGGTTTGTTCGATTTTGTGCCATACATTGTTTTTATAGTTTGTGCCGTCGGGTCCGTAAGCCTTGTTTGTTGCTTGCTCTAATCTGTCGGAGCTGATGTCGCTTGGCTTCTCGCTTTCGAAGTTGTCTAGTAGCGCTTTGGCATTAAAAAGCGCCCAGTTTGGATCGCTACTTAGTGCGCTGTACTCCGCGATCGCTTTTCTGCAACTGTCCAATGCGTGTGCCGTCCGCAGCGTCGTGAGTTTGCTGTCTAGGTCGCTTTCATTGCCCCGTAGCAAGTTGATTTCCGCCGAGTGGGTCGTTTGGAAGTCGGCGTTTGTGTTGCTGTTCCACGTCCATGGAGTTTTCTTCTGTCCCATGGCGTATGTCAGTTGAATTTCCAGATTACCTGAGTCGGCTAGAGCGTTGTCGTGGCAGCTGTTGGCCCCGGTTGCCGTGCATTTTGCTTGTGCGTTGCTGTGCAGTTTTATTGTCGCCAGCTTTGGCTCGTCCTTTTCGCTTTCCGTTGTGATTTTGACGCCTGTTTCAGTCTGGTCTTCTGTTGGGCACATTGCTGGTGGAATGCTGCCGAGCGTCTTCGTCGTGATCGTTTCTGCCTTCAGCGTCTTGCCGCCGGTGGGCTCAATTTTTAGTGTGCCGGCCATTGTCGTTAATGCGTGCTGCGCCGCGTATGTTGCCGCAGTGTACCCGGCCTGATAGGCCGCTGCCGTGAGAGGCGGTGCTGCTGCATTTAATTGGTCGGTGCAACGGGCTAGGATTGCCGCCGCTGGCGCAAGTGCCGCCGCCGCCTTCCGCTTAAGTTGGTTGTCGGCTGCTACTGCTGCCAATATCAGCTTGGAAAAGTCTAAAAGATTGGCTTGGTGTTGGCCTAGGGCTCGTTCAAATTGTGTGGTGTACACCTCCAGCCGCTTAATTACTCTTGACTTGCACCCGCACGGTGTCGTGCAAACCTTGTTGGGCTGTGCGAGTGCTACCGCTGTTACGTTTAGCAGCGTCGTCGCTGCCAGCAGTATTAATGTCTGTTGTTGCTTTTTTTGGCTTTCACGCATTTCTTTGTATACTTTCTTCCCTTGTCTAAAGGATGGGGGGGGGGGTCGTTGTTTGACTGAGTATCGTTTGCTTACGGTTGTGCTTGCTTAGTGTAGGTTCTTTGGGGTTTATTGTGGTGCTAGAGTATCTCCGGTTGGAAGCCTTCTGTTTTTTACGTAAGGGTGCGCTGCAGCCTTTATTTAACGTTGCTTTGGTCTGCCTTGAGCCAGGTTGCGGCTGCCGAACACTTAATGCTGATCGTATGTGGTGTCGCCGTTTGCTGCCACCCACATGGCAGTTGCTTGTTCACAGCTCGAATGTTGTATCTTGCGGCTGACGTTTGTTCTTGAGGCCTCCTGGCATGGATTTGTGCTACTGTTGTGTCTCTTTCCTGCCGCTAGCGCTGCATGAAACATTACAAAACCATTGGTCTCTAAAAAAGCAGGCGCTTTTTGCTGTTGGTCTCGCTGCAGGTGCCAGTTAAAGAAACGTGTTAATATGTTATTCAGAGCCTACATGGTGCTGACTTGTTGAATATAGTATGTTTTTAGATTTTATCATTTACTCTTTATTGCGCTACTTCAATTTCCTTAATCGGTGTATCCTTATTTGTGGCTGACAGCCGGCTGTCCAATAAGTGCAAACTATTCAACAGAGATTTGAGTTCGGGGGACTAGCAGTTGTGATGTTTCAAATCTACAATTAGGTTTTTAAAGCTTTTGCCTGTGTTTTTAGATGGCCGCGGATTCAAAGAATTAACAATTAGCTTTATTGTCGCGTAAGGTTCTTAAAAAACATGTATTATAGGCGGCTCCTCCTGGTGCACAGTTACAAATAGTCTTGCTTCTTGGAAATTTGGTTATATGACTAATCTTTGGAAGATTCCACTCACAAAATCTTTGAATTATCGAATACTTCTCTATACCTCAAAAATTAAACTCATATGACTTCTTCTGAGGGGCTTTAGTTAGTGAAGCTCTGCTGGTGCCGGGGTCTTGGGCAACAAAATAACGAATCTCCCTTTGCCATGTCCTTGCTTCGACCGCCTTTGTAAATTTGTGTCGTTCTGGGGTCTATTCGCTTGAAATAGTGTGCTTTTGGACGCCATAACCGTCTGTTTCAGGTTCCTGACTCTCTTTATTCTATCCATTAAATGAAGATCAGCGTCGCACCTAGCGTAAAGTGCTCCGCCATTGAATGAACATAATGTTTGTTATATGAGCAAGTATGAACTTGTTGAAGTATCATTACAAAATCTTTCTGCTTTACAAAACTCTTCCATTTTTTCATATACTTGCTATATTAAGCAGTTTATGCATTATTTTTGTTCTTTCGCAGGAAATAATAATCCACTGGTGGTTGTATTTAAGAAATTTATTTCTGATAATATTATATCGTTCACCACAAACATTGTTTCCTTTTCGTAAATTAGACGTGTAGAAGCCTTCGACACTACCTCACACATACCCAATTCCTTGCTTTCGCCTTTCATTCTTCACATCTGTATACTAGGTTTTGCCAACACATTAAAAACTAAAAACCAAACCATTACCTCTGCAGTAGCTCACATCTATTATTGCACGAAATGGGCGCCAGAATCTGCTGGTTAAGTATCATTTTCTTGTTTTCTGAGGTCACGTGCCTTCCGTTGGTGCATTCCTTACTTGTCGCTGCTTCTTTCCTTATGGCTGTCCGTCTTCGTACAACGAACGACAATATTTAGCTTTTATACTGACCTCCATCTCTTCTTTATTATCCTTTCTATCATTATTATTATTATTATTATTACTGCTCTTATTTCAACAAAAGAAAGAAAATAATCTAAATATCAAATATCAGTAATAGAACTTATTTTTCATACCTTATCACCATAATACTTTGCAACTACAAGCCACTTTCATATTCATTCTATAAAAATTTCATATTTTTAAATTTTTGAATAATTTACAAGTTTTACAAAAGTGTTGAAATATATCAAATTTAGTAAATTCTTATAAAATTTAGAAAATATTCTTATAATTCTAAAATACTACCAAATAAAAAAAGTAGTATCCATCAGAGTAAGATTCTTATTTATAAGAACACTGAAAGAGCCGCAGTTGTAATCTTCTTTGTCAGATCTGTCACTATTTTCGCCCTTCCATCCGCAAACTTTGGTGGTTTGACCTTCATTGGCTTTCTCACATTTCTCTTGTGTGTCGTATTTACTGCAATCTGCCCCGGCGCTTGTCCCTCCTCTTCCTGCTTGGTTTGCTGTTTCCTTTTTAGCCTTATCTTTATCCGATTTGCACTTCTTTTTGCCACTTTCCTATTCTACCTCTTTGCATGGGAGTTTGCAGTCATCTCCTGTTCCTTTCGTTGAGAAAGTTTCGTCTGTTTTGGTTACTTTTGTTAGTGATGCGTTTTTTTGTGTTCTATTTCCAGTACGTGGTATCTCAAAACCTGCGTTTCCTGATAAATGCATAGCTTCTTTGTAAACGAAACAGGGGTATTACTTAATAAAGATTAAAAACATGTTGTAAAAAATTAAAATAAAAAATCAAAAAAAAAATAATTGATTTTTAAAAACAATGAAAAAAATAAAAAATTAATGGTGATAAAAAGATTAAAAAATTTATATTCATATGGGAATAAAAATAAAGCTACCTTAGGATAAACACAAGCAAAAGCCAAATATGCTTCTAGGTGTATAAGGGGTAGTGTCAGCATCAAAAAAGAGCCGGTGCATCACTTTAAACAAATTAAAAACGTGTTGTAAAAAATTAGTTAAAAAATTCGTAAAAAAAACCTGCACCCATGAATGTTGAGCTGTTTTAGCCGTCAGTTTCAAGTAAAAGATTGTGTGCCGGCGACTTTGTTACTGATTTTGACGATCGGCCCCCCCCAATTATTATATTTCCTTAATTTTCCTTTTGAGAGCAAATGGTTTCGCGCAGCGAAACTTCCACTCCCCAACACTAAAAAAATTGATGGCGTGCGTAGCGCCATAGTTTCTTTAAAAAATTTGAAGCCGCGTGTCGCGCAAAATGAAGAGCTGAAATTCACGAAAGCAACAAGGGTAGAATTGTAACGATGTGAATATGAAATGAGTATGAGAAAAATTTAAGTGAGGGTACCTGACATATGAATGAGCGCTAGCCTTAATGTGAAAAAAGAGCTGCATCACTAAGAAAATTTAAAAATTTAAAAAATTAACAAAAAAAGAGGCGCAGAACGCAGAGCTTAAATTTGCAGTTGTTGAAAATTATGGTTTAAGACAGAAACAAAAAGGAAATCAATATAATTGGTGAATAAAGGTTATGGTGTGCAGAAAAAAAATTGCAGAATCACTTAAAAATTTTTTAAAAATAAAATTCCTAGCCCGAATAACCCGCCTTTTTTCTTCCTTCCTTATTATTCTATTCTGAACAAAACTTTCAGAACCAACACCAAATATTTAAAAAATCCAACACTGAAAAAATTCAGCAGCAAAAAAAAGAAGAATTTTTAGTCGTTAAAAAATTTCAGACGCACAATCAGCCCAAAAATATAACTTCTAAAAGATTTAAGATGTTAAAATATATCAAATAGCAAAATTTTAGCAAGAAATATTGAGGGGGGGGGGAAATTTTTGTTTTAGAAAAGCAAAGCCATAAATGCAGCAGAAACCGTAATGGCTAATTGTTTGCTTAGAAGGAAGCTGGAATCGCGGCATTTTTTCGTATCGTTGTCATCCTCACCATCTTCTTTTCTCCATACACAAACAGGGCTATATTTCACAATATTTTATTTTCACTACTAGTTGGTCTGTTACTATGGCCGGAGAATTTTACAGTTGTTGTCCCTCCTGTTTGAGGTTGTGTTACAGAGACTCCATTTGTTGTGGCTTTTCTGGCATCCAATTTGAACGTTTTACTTTCTTTAGTTTCTGTTTTATTAAAATTACATGCTGCGGTTGCATTGCAGGCTTGTTCGACTTTTATTTTGTTGCATGTGTCTTCCGATGCTTGTTTGCCTTGATTTTGTCTGAGCGTCTCAGTTTCCTTCTTTAGTTCCACTGTTTTTTTTATATATTCCGCCTATCTCCACCGTAAGTGCAGCTTCAAGCTGTTTGGAAATCGTGTCGAGCAGGGGTGTGGATTTGGTCTCCCCTGGCGTGGTGGGAATTGTTCTTTCTACCGCTTTGAGTGCCTTCAGATACCTGCCCTCCTGGTCGTCAGCTGTTAATCTGAAGGCCGCCTTGATTGTGTCGTCTTTGATGCTCTTGTCGTCTGTTGGTTTGTTTCGGTATTGCGTAATTGCACTTTTAAGTGCTTGTCGACTGGTTGCGGTTTTAAGCAGGTTCTTTAGCCCAAGGAGGTCAGTCGGTGGGTCGATCGTACTTGCCGTTAAGTCAATTTTGAGCTTGGCTCCGTTCGTTTTCAGTGCAGTGAACAAACTGTTCGCTTTGGTCGCCGCGCGGACGTTTGTGGATGTAGTAAAGCCGCCGGCCTGGGGTATCTGCAGGATGCCGTTTAGAAGGTTGATGTCTACCGTCACCGCTGTATAGCTGCTGTGCGGATTGTTGTTTAGCAGGCAGTCGTCGCGTCCCGAATTAGATTCTGGGTCGCCTTCGTTGCTTATATCTGTGTCTAATGCGGCTGCTAGGCCTTCAATTGCGGGACTTAGAACTGTTGTATCCTTTGAATCGCATTTGCTCTCCACGAACTTGCCTATTCCTGTCGCGTCTCCGTCGTTTGCTATGCAACCTTTGTTGCTGCCTTTGGTCGTTGACATGTGCCTTTTTAAGACCTCCATCAGTCCGTCGATTCGGCCGCTGACGTACATTGCTTGGCCTATTGTTTTGGTTTGTTCGCCTGCCCAGTCGTGAAGCTCGCTTAGGGCGGCCAGATAGGTTGCTTGGGCGTAAATGGTCATAGTTGCTGCGGCCTCTTTGTACTGAGGAAGTGCTGCTTGGCTAAGTTGGTGTTGCAGCGCCGCTTTTTCTGCAGCTTTAAGTGATTTGTGCATGGCGTTTAGTTTGTCTGCCATATTTGCTACTGCCTTCTTTGCTTTGTTTGAATATGTGCAGAACGAGGTCGCTACTGAAAGCTTAAGTGGCCGTTTGTCGTTTGTTCCCTGTGCTGGTTGTTGAAGTAACAGCGCTAGGCTTATGTTCAGCAGCCTCCTCAGCATGTTGTTTTTGTTTTATTTCCTCCGCCGTTCAGTGTTGTCGTGCAGGTGTTTGGGCTCGGAAAAATTAGGCTTGTCTTGCTCTTTTTTATTCAAGTAAAACAAGTAGGGTTGGTCGAAAAGGTTTGATATCTTTTTTGTCTTTTTTCAACACTAGTTTTTTCTCCTTTAGATGTTAGGTTGCTTCTGTATTGCCCTTGCTATGCCATCTGCGTATTGGGTTTTGGTTTTTTCATTTTGTGGTGATACATCGGTGCGGTCCGTAATTTTGTAAGATGTTGATTAAGACGCGCGATAGAAGTATAGCGCCTTATAGTGCCTATACTTGGTTATCATACTCTATTAACCTTGTTGTAGGTACTACTGATTGTGGGTTTTAAAAAACTAATAAATATTGTGGTGGTGGTGGTAATTGAAAGGATCTGCATTTGTCGCATCTTTTGGTTATATCTCTCTCATCGACGTCTTAGTCTCTAGATTATTAAGTCTTGTTGTGGTATTTACAACGTTATTCAGGTGGTAAGTTGTGACTAAAAAACTGCTATTGCCTTCATAATCTTTATTTCTCAGAATTTTGTTTCTTTTACGTTCACGATTTAACCTACATGTCTCTGTCTGCGCGATTTTCTTTACTATTATTGCACCCTTTTTAACTTTAACGCTACAGAAAGCTGTTGGGGTTAATAAATTCTAATTAAAAATACCTGAGGTTTTACGCCTTGCACATCTTAATATAGATTAAATTTGGGTCCTATAAGTCATAGTGTGTTTAATCTAATACATTGTTCGTAACATTTGCATGTTTAAAACCTTCACCTTCCTTTGTTTAAAAAAACATTTATCTACCTAATGACTTTTTCAATTAGTCTGTGTATGAGGGTCACTAAGAGTGACTGTTTCTACGCTATGTTGTGGTTCAACAGTTCTTTAATTTGAGCTTTTCTTTATTGGTTAGACGTGTTCTGCCACTTCCTTCGAGGAATGCTAAATGTGCTGCTGGCTTAGGCACTTACTGAAATTTTGTTTAACGTTTGTAAATATGCTCATTGGCCCCTGGTTTAGTGGTAAAGTAGAGGTCTCGTCGCATATAGTACCGGCATCGATCCCCGTGGGCGGAAAGTATTTAGCTTACACTAAGGATGGATCTGCCTCAACGTGGCGCCAGGGCCCAGTACAAGAAGAGAAATCGGCTGGGAAGTCAAATGTCCCATCGAAACAGCGGCTGCAACACCGGATATGGTGCGACCGCTCCGTGGGGAGAACCATTACTTAGCTTTCCACGGGCCAATACTCTGCTCAGGTGGGAGAACCAAAATCCCTGATACAACCTCCGTCCGGGGAGGCAGATGGATATGGTAAACATGGTTCCAACGCAACGTGTGTGTGGGGAGTCGAACTGGCGTCAAATGGAGACCGCCCCCCTAGACAAGCGCACATGCGGTCGGCCTCCAGTTGGTATCAATTCTCAAAAAAAGGGGGTTTAGTGGGTAGGAACGCCGGTATCCAGTGTTGAGTCCCACGCTACACCATGTCATCGCGGCGTGGTGTGCTTAAAAGCATTTACTTCTTACCATTGGGTGGAGCGATTGCATGGTGCTGACATCTGCGCGAGGGAAAATAAAAAAAACACTGTGTTTCCTCCTGGCGGTGCCCGCCACCTCAACGTGGTGCTAGGGTCCAGCACCCCGTATCATTGGGGGAAGCCAAGAGCCAGCAGCGTTTCTTTCATGGGGAACACTGCTTTGCTTCGGCTACGGCATCATACAGCACAGGGATCAGCAGCATCTTGCTGGGACAGTGTTTTTCATTTGTCGGTCCCTGGGCACGTGCCAGCGTGCCATCAGCAGTATCATCCGCACTAAGATGCTGCGGTCCGGTGATGTGGAAGAGAATCCCGGCCCGTCGTTGCGCGGGATGCAGTGGAACT
This sequence comes from Trypanosoma brucei brucei TREU927, assembly GCF_000002445.2. Lineage (NCBI taxonomy): Eukaryota > Euglenozoa > Kinetoplastea > Trypanosomatida > Trypanosomatidae > Trypanosoma > Trypanosoma brucei. Next base: position 16,982 of record NC_007281.1, on the reverse strand, counting down.
GCGCCGGGCTACCTCAAGAAAAAAGAGATTAGCACTCCACAAAACCCTTGTTGATGAGCGGATCGCCTTTTGTCTGTTGAGCGAGACAAGGATGACGCCTGGAGAGGCGGCTTGCTTTAGCGTTGCTGGCTACCAACATCACGGAATAGCTCGTAACTGCAAAGGAGGTGGTGTATCAATACTAGTGAGGGAGGACCTGCCACTCGAGACAGGTATGGCCGTTGTTGGTCGCATTGAACAAGTGCATGCAACGATTCACCTTGCACGTGGAACGGCGCTGACTGTCACGTCGGCATACATCCCACCAGAACACACCTTCACGGCAACTGACCTAGATACGCTTCTGACGACTGATGGTGCCCAGCTCTCATCGCTGCAGACGCTAACGCACACGCGTTGGCATGGGATCGCGCGAGCCCACCAAATACCAAGGGTGAACCCCTCACACAGTGGTGCATTGACAACCAGTTTCTGGTCTGCAACACTGGTGAGTGCACCAGGTACGCGCGCCACCACGGGGAGTCCACCCCTGATGTGACACTGTCAAGGAATTGCACAGTGTACACGTGAACATCGCTGTATTCTCCCGATAGCGATCACCATCACATATTTTTCGACGTTATCGTTGGAGACGACACAGATGCACTGAGTTGCCCGCGGCTTCGAAAGCCCATGTACGCACGGCTAAAAGCTGACTGGAGGAATTTCCGTCTCAAGGTTGACGAGCTCTGCAGGAAAATTGGTAGAGAGAAGAACGTCAACACCATGGAACAGAAATTGAGCTCCGCCATCTGCATTGCGACGAAGGTCTCCGTCCCCCGTGGCTGCAGAGCAACGCCACCACATTGGACACCTGAGCTCGCGAAACTCGATGAAGAGATCGCTGGATGCGGACCCTCCCACCGAAGGGAAAAGTTGGTAGCCACGCGTAAGCAGATCCTGGACCGTACCACAAAGAAGAGATGGAGCACGCTATGCTCCAGACTTGCGGTGTCAGACCGCTGCAGTTGGTACATTGTCAAGAAGGTATATGCGCCACGACAACTAACCACACCGGCTGTACTTGTTGATAACGCGGCCATCACGGACTACCATCAAGCTGAGAGGTTCAGTAAACTGTACTCGTCCCGCGCAAGAAGGCACCCCGACTCACACCCAGCGGCACCCATAAAGACGATAGCGAGTGAGTTCAGTCCCATCACGATGGCTGAACTACGGAGATCGATCAAACTGCTACCGAGTGGATCCGCAGCCGGACCTGATTGCTTATACAAGGAGGTACTGCAACATCTCGGCAGAACAGCGCTGAATGTTGTTCTGAGGCTATTCAATGAGAGCCTACGAACGGGAGTCGTGCCGCCTGCATGGAAAACCGGTGTTATCATCCCCATCCTGAAGGCCGGAAAAAAGGCGGAGGGCCTCGATTCTTACAGGCCTGTGACGCTCATGAGCTCTCTCTACAAAGTCATGGAACGCGTAATTGCCCCGAGACTTAGAGACACTGTTGAGTCCCAGCTGACGCCGCAGCAATCAGGCTTTCGCCCCGGATGCTCAACGCTCGAACAGCTGCTGCACGTCCGCGCTGCTCTCTGCCGCCCCACGCACTAATCTCGTACGGGTGCTGTATTCGTCGACTACGAGAAGGCATTCGATACAGTAGACCACGACAAAATTGCGAGGGAAATGCACAGAATGAAGGTATCACCCCACATTGTGAAGTGGTGCGTATCATTTCTGAGTAACCGAACTGGCAGAGTGAGATTCAAGGAGAAGCTTTCCAGAAGCAGAACATTTGAGCGAGGAGTGCCACAAGGAACTGTCCTTGGCCCAATCATGTTCATTATTGTCATGAACTCGTTGAGCCAACGCCTTGCAGAAGTGCCGTTACTGCAGCACGGATTCTTTGCAGACGACCTAACGCTACTTGCCAGGCACACAGAGAGGGAAGTCATCAACCACACACTACAGTGCGGTCTAAACGTGGTGTTACAGTGGTCAAAAGAGTACTTCATGTCTGTCAACGTAGCAAAAACGAAGTGCACACTCTTCGGGTGTACAGAGCGCCACCCCCTTACATTATAACTGGAAGGCGAAAGAATTGGAGCTGACAGGACACCGAAGCTTCTAGGAGTAACATTCCAGTGTCTGCAAGGGATGGCAACACATGCGGCTGAAACGAGACGCAAGATGGACTTCTGACTACTGCAGATAGCAGCCATCTCAGCTCCTACATGGGGGCCAAGACGACAAGTACTGAGAGCTTTTTATCTAGCACTCGTACAGGCACACACCATGTATGGCATTGAGGTATGGTACTGGGACGCTTCGGAACAAAGTCGCGACCTCCTTGCAGCAGCACAACACAAGGCCAGTCGAATCATAGCCGGCGTACCGCATGGGACGCGCAAAGAGGACTCTCTGCTGGAAGCAAACCTCCTGCCACTCAAGACGGCCACTCTTGTGCGCAGCATTAAATTCATGCTGATGTGTGAGTCACGAGGCGGATGTTTGCGGCGCAGTGCTGAGGAAGTATACCACAGCAAACACCCAGTCAGAGCCCTACATTCCCGCATCATGCGGTCCTACCCCCACCTCCGCATTGAGCCACGCGAGCACCCGCTAGAGACATCGACGCTCCGCCACAGCTGCCGACAGATATTTCACACGCAGATAAAGCCTGTGTGCGCTGATGACCCTGACGATGTCAAAAGGGAGGCTTCCGAAAAGTGGATTGAACGGCATTTTGCACGGAGGGGGAAGGAGCCACCGCGGCGAGAGCACTACGAATTGTGGACTGATGGATCCGTGTCCCTCGGTGAGAAGACCGGGGCAGCTGCCCTGCTCTATAGAAACAACACGCTGATTCGTGTACCCAAAACTGGAGCAGGGAAACTCTCATGCAGTTACAGAGCGGAATGCGTAGCATTAGAGATAGGACTGCAACGGCTGCTGAAATGGCTTCCGGCATGCAGAAGCACACCGAGCATGTTGTCCACCTTCTATGACTCGCTGTCAATGTTAACAGCACTGCAGACAGGTCCACTAGCCGTAACGGACCCAATTCTGAGACGACTATGGAGGCTTCTGCTTCAAGTTCAGAGAAGGAAGGTGCGTATCCTAATTCAATTTATGTTCGGTCATTGTGATATGAAACGGAATGAGGTTTGCGATGAAATGGCTAAAAAGGCCGCAGATTTACCACAGTTGCGAGACATATGGATCCCCGACATCATTGCTTATGCGAAGCGAGTGCTTAGGTCAGAAGAAGTCCATGAGAACACTCATAGGTTTGGTATCATGGGCAACCACTTTCCAACAAAACATAAAGAAGAACTGACGATGGAAGAAGAAACGGCACTGGCACGCTTTCGGGTTGGGTCTTCAAGACACTATGGATGGATGTTGCGAAAGATCAACCCGAGTGTGCCTCCACAGTGCCGATGGTGCAACCCGCAACATGCAGCGATAGGACCAACAATGCAAGCAGCCCAACCTGTTGCGATACGCACTCTTCAGAGAACCTCCGAACCAACCAAATGTACGGAATGTGATGCCACATACCAATGCCGCTCGAGTGCTGTAACGCACATGGTAAACAAACACGGCTTTGTGCGAGCTTATGCCCTCCGGAGGATCAAATACGGCGATGCAACACCTGTAGTGGACATCCCCCGGAGCCCCCTCCAGTGGTGGCGATCGTTTCTCTACCATCGAGCACACGAGTCCCGATGAAACCGAAGGTGCTTCATTGTACCCTCTGTGCCTCCAAATTCGCAGTGCCAGGCCGACTATTACACCACCTTCAAACAATACATGGCATAGGCAGCGGTAGTTTCCGCGTGAAAAGGGGGCGAAAGAACGAGGACTCATTGCAAGGAGATGGTAGCGTCCCAGCAGCGCCAGCCCCTCAGGATACACGGAAGCTGCCGTTTCAATGTGACCTGTGGGAGGCGAGCTTCGGTACACGTTCTTCCCTGTCACTACACAAGAAATTCAAACATAAAAGCATAGTGACGGAGGACGGTACCGTGGTGGTGGTGCAATTCCCTCGTAAGCGTGCCCGTGAGGGAAACGTTGACGTCCCGGGGAAGGGCGAGGTGCAGTGTGGTGTGTACCAAAAAGTGCTCAGTTGCAGGGACTTCCTCATCCAACACTGTAAGGCTTTCCACAAAGGTGAGGGAGTCGAGCTTAAATGCAGCAAAAGCACAAAATTGTGTGCCACTGATTCCCTGCATACAAACACATCCATGTTGGTGTGCCCGACATGCGGAAGGCAGTGTGCTAGCAAAACTGGCCTCACCATACATCAAAAGAAGATGCACGGTATGAAGGTAGGGCGCGCTGTTACCAACCAACGCGGAGACTGCGAAGAAACGTCGCTGCACCTGATGAGCTGTCCCGGTTTGAAGGAGTTAAGTGTCAGGTTTGCGGTAGAAGGTGTGTGTGTGTGTGTGTGCAGGATGTATGTTTCTCTAAAAGGGTAACCCAGTTTCTCATTGCGGTTGAACGGAGCCGGCCGCAGGTAAAGTTCTCACCTATGGTATCAGTCATACAACCGACTCTCCCTTCTGCAACTTTTCCCTCATTGCCGAGTGTGGAGCTAGCAGGAAAAGCACCGGATGCAGGAATAGTCCAGACACCCTCAGAGACAGAGGGGGTATGCAATCAACAAGCAACAAAAACAGAAAGAGGGAGAAAGAATAATAAACGAGTAACAAAAATCAAAACAAAAGGATTGCTAATTGACATCTTTGGGAGAGTCCGGGGTTGGAGGCTTCTCGCCCCATCTGCTGTATTCCGTTCAACTTCGGAGCTACAACAAAAATTATAGAGAGTGTGTTAGGATGAATAAAAAAAGGGAGACTCTGCCACAGTCGCCAGATCGATAGCATCTCAGGGCTCTACGGTGATGGCTGATGACCGCGCCAGTGGGGGCAAACTCCCACGAAGGCACGAAGAAAATTCCAAAAAATAAATTTTGTAAGAGTTTTTTATGTATCTTTTCAGTTTTCCGCTTGGGGGCCACTATGGGAGTCTTCTATTGATTGTAAATGGACGTCGCAAGTTCTTATGAATAGTTGCATGCTCTGTAGTGCTGCAGGACTCTCGCCACTACTTCCTTGTAATGGTTGCACCACAGGTTGTTTTGGCTTCAGTGCGTCGCAAAGATCTTTCTGCAATTTAGTTTCTGGTGCTGAATTTGCTAGTAGATTTCGTATTGTTTTATGACATTCTGAGTTTTCTGTCGCTGCATCGAAGATGTCTGCTGTTATTTGGCTTTTTTACGAAGTTGCTTCTGGCGTGCTGAAGGCATATGTTGTTGTGGTCGCTGCAGCACTCTGACAGCCAGCTAGCCGCGACTGTATCCCTGTTACCGGCTGGTTGTTTGGGAAGCTGCTGGTGGCGTCTGCTATTGAAAGCGTTGTAGGTCTGAAGGCTTTGTGTATGCCGTCTATGGTTGTCAGCTTGATATTTTTTAGCTGGCCAAAGTCTGGCTTATTGCCGTTGAAAGAGTCACTGTCGCCTTCTGTGCTCATCTTGCAGGCTTATGTGTTAGTTTGTAATAGTTTGAACAAAATAGCGGCATGGTCTGTGCTGCTTGGCGATGTTCCTGGCGTCTTATCTTCCTTTATCTGCAGCTTCGTCGTCTCGTGAATTGCGTGTAGCCTGCCCTTATGTTGATGTATGGCGGCTAGGGCCTGTTGGTAGGTCTTGGATGCCGTTTCTGTATTGAACGCCGCTTGGTTTGCTCTACTCCTTGCTTCTGCTGCTATCCCCAGTATTAAGCAGCGCCGTTTTGGGTTCTCTGCTGCGGCTGCTGCCAGCGTCCACGTGTTGTAAAGGCTTTCAAGGTCCTAGCGGCTTCGGTTGTTGCTGTCTGTCCATTCATGTGATCCTCTAGTTTTGAAAAGTATTCGTATTCCTTACAGATATCCGTTATTTTCTCCAGTTCCTTTGCGTGTTGCTTTCTCCTGAGACTGAGCCAACAGTGGATGCAGTCAGAAGCGTTATCGTTGGTAAAAATGGCATTTTCTCTGTTGCTTGGGTTGCTGCTGACTGTCGTTTTTTTTTGTGTTGTACCGAAGTCTTGTCAATAATTTTTCTTTTACTAAATCAATGAGTTGGTGAGAAAACGGGTAACGTTTCATCAGGTTCGGCGTTATAGGCTTAACGAAGCTGTATTATTGTTGGGAATACCGGATTTGTAGTCTGATCGCGGTTAGTTTTATGGCGTTGCCGAGCTGCGTTATATAAATTAGCGTTTGCGTTCTTTAGCCGTGGTTTAACCGTTTCGGCCATCGACAATACGTAATGAGTCTGGTTTAGCTTTGCTGCTCTGTCCGGTTTGTTGGTATTGATTGTTAGTTTCCTGGCTTGCTTTAGGTAATAATTTCTGTCGGTTTTTTGTAATCTTGAAATTCCAGGTCGAAGGTCCGCTGTTTGTCAATTTCACAAGCAGTGATGCCATACTATCGCCTTGTTGTGCCGGTGTTCTGACAAATGAACGTTGTTTTGCCTTAGCGTACTGCATTGGTCGTGTTTGTTCAGTCAAAATGGCTTTCAGTTCTAATTTTTTGTGCTGCTGTGGTCTCTAAATTTTTGCCATTACGCCTGTCAATTTGCTAAGTCTGTTGCCAAAAAAATCTAAACCAATTTTTGTCTCAAAGTTCTATTTTTAAAATGTCAAATACCCTTGTATGACAGCATCTTGTCGCTTTAAACAACTGCTAGAATATCTTCGAAAGTCAACATAGCTCCCAGTATCACATTAGCAACCACGTTTGCTGTTTCTGCCATCCATCGCTCACTAAAGTTCAGTTGCTCTTCAATCACCGCCATTTCTCATCTCTTTTTTCACTTTCAGTTGATGCGCTATGGCTGAAGTTAATTTCGCAGTTAGCTTTGCTTCATAAATTGTTTTTTCTCTATCTTTTGTGTACACGCCATTGGTACGGTTTCTGGACTTACTGGTCGGCACTTTTTATATGGAAGCTCTTCTCTAAGTCAGACTAATTATAGACAGATTGTTTTGTAATTCAATTCCGAAGTTAGTTTTATTTATAAAATTCTAACAAGGCGTCATCCCTTATCTATTAAATAACCCTGTGTTCTATGTTATCCTAGTCTCACGTAGTTCTCTATCACTCTAAACCTCTTTTTGTCTAATTTTTCAACATTTATGGCTGTTAGTTGCTTCTATTTTCTTCAGTTTAATATGCGATTACAGCTGCTCAAATGACAAAGTAATTGCCGTATTTTTTAAGTGTTTGATTTCTTTCATGTTTGTGGTCTAATTTATGCTCCCATTAGTGTTAATGTGTTTTAGACTGTGGCATTGTGTTGGTGCAAGCTCTTGCCATTGTGCCTTAGATTTACTAAGCCGTGTTGTTATATGCGAGTAGGCGCATCCTTTCATCTGTATTTCCAGTTCCTTTAATCCTCCTGACTTCTAGGCGGAAGGAAAATACGGATCTGGAGTGGTGGTGCAAGTGATCACCTTCACTCCACTTATATTTTACGTTGGTTCATATGCGCGTCTTATTATTTTTTATGCCTTATTCTGCGAATAAAGAAGTAAATAAATATTACCAGTCAATGAACGTCATATCTTTTTGCTCTTCATCTCCTCATTTTTCCTTATGAAGATTATATCCTCTTTCAGATTACATCGTGGCGCTACTTATCTGTATCCAAGTCTCCATGTTCTTTCATAACATTCCTCTTGCTTTTTCTTTACTACTCGCTAGGCTACTCCCATTGTACCATTTCCATTGTTTTAAGCATTGCTACATCAGCTGTAAATTTCGGTCAGCGCCGCCACTATTATTACAAGAGTATATACACACTCACAACACTCTCTTATCATTATTATACTAAATAACAATAAATTAAAAAGTAAATTTTAAATTAGAATAGTGCTTATACTTTAATACTTGAAATCTATAATGCTTTTTACTCATAGGTTACTACCTTATACATTTTCTCTAATTTTAAATTTTCATCAAAAAATGTTAATATATATCAAATTTAGTTAATTTATAAAATTTTCTCAAGATAGTAAATTTCACAGAATCGAGCTGAAATGCTTAAAATTCTTAAGATGGTACCAAACTCACAAAAACAGCAGCTATACTCTGAACCAATTTATTATTGACGAGAAAACCAGAAGAGCGGCACTTTTCTGTATCCTTGTCATCTTCAACATCTTTACCCTTCCTAAATGCACAATTTTGCTTGTCGTCTTTTTTGTCAGCATCGCACTCAGTTTTATCTTTGTGTTTTGCGCATCCAGATGTGGCTGTTTCCTCGTTTGATGCTTCTCCTGTCCCTGCTGCGTTTGTCTGAGATGTAACTTTAGTCTCATCTACATCACATGTGCCAGTTGTTTCATCAGTACCTTTCCATTTGCAACCATTTTCTGTGCATTCCTTTGACTTGTTGTGGAACTGCTCGCATTTTTTCTTCAACTCTAGGGGGTCTATTCGTGGTAGTTGCGAAATGGGTGGAATTGCTGCTGGTTCTTGTACTTTTAGCGTCTGGAATAAGCGGTTAGCCTCCTGTTTAAGTTTTTGTATCTTTGTTTGTGCCGCCTTCTCCTCTGCCATGGCGGCCGCGTAATTGTCAAGCGCCTTGGATGCGTCAGTCAATTCGTTATACCATTTTATGTCGTTGTGTTTGCCTTGTTCTTTGGGCATGACCGCGGCCGTGTAGTCTACGCAGGCTACGCTTGCTTGGCCGCCGCATACACCGCTGCTGTGCGGTGTGCCCAGTACGACTGCATCTTTTGTGCCCTGGGTGTGCGACTTTAGTGCTGAGTCGAATGTTTCCAGCGCATGTCTGATGTAGCTTGCGGTTATTGTTGGTTTTGCTTTTCCTGCGCACTTGGAAGCCATGCCGTCAATGAGTGGGGCCACTGTTGCGAGTAGCCAGTTGCTTCCTGCCGCTGTTACTGTGTCGCCGCACATGTGTTCTGCTATGGTGGTGTCTTGAGCGCATAAGCAGAAGAGGTCGCCGCGCGGCGAAATTCCGGCCTTGGCGCCTTTGCAGTCGTTATTGCGTGTGCCGCTCGCTTGCCACTTGTCTGCTGGGGCGCCGGCTAGTGGCCTGTCCTGTTTGCCATAAAGCGCATCTCCGAAATGAATTCTCAGTTTGTCGTTGATGCCGTTTAGCACTGGCGCCGTTTCAGCTTTGTAGTTGTTATAAATGACTTGAGCTTCTTTTGCTATGTCATTTATCTGGATATGAATTCTGCGTCCGTAAGCTGTGTTCTGTATACCCTTGGCCGGTGTCTGTTTGATTTCTTTGTTAGGTTCCGCCTCGAGGGCCTTTCGCGTTGCACGCCACTTGTCGTACTTTTCATGGCAGCTGATTTGTTTTGGTTGCTTTTCGCAGTCTATGCTTTTTTCCCCGCTGACCTTATCTGTAGTCGGAAACTGGCTTTGCCATTCGTCTGTACTGCCGCTCATGTTTACCAGCTCTATTGCTCGTACGTCGTCATCCAACAGAGAAGAACCAGGTAGGTTTATAGGTGTTTTCTTGCACAGCTCTACTAAACTGCACAAGATGTGGAATTCGCGGATGTTTTTGCCCTCGCCTGCTGCTGCATTGCTTTCTTTTATGCTGGCTGCGGCGTAAACATGTATAAGGCTGACTAAATGCTTTTTTGTTGACATGTTATCCTTTAGCCGCCGCTTTGTCTTATGCTGCTGGTAATTGGATTGTTCGTTGCTTTGTTTCTGATTTGGGTTTTATGGTTCGTGTGCTTCACCTTATGCTGGTTTTACCCTTTTATTTATTGGCGAGATTTTTCAAAAAAAAAAGATAGTCGAAGCCGCTCTATTTTTTGGATGTTTCTTTTTAAAAAGGTAATAAACTTGCATGCTGTTTCACCACCGGATTTCTAATGGTGATTAAACTACTGATTCTTGTGTTTTAATTCATTTTTATCAAATTTATATAAATTTCCAGTCTATTACACCAATATATGAGTTCTTTGTTGCTTCTGTAACCAATTTTAAAAAACTCTTCGTGCATGGAAATTTGCACTTTCTGTCTCTTAACGTGTTCTTTCTGTTTAAACCTCTTCTTCGGCTGCAGTTCTGGAGTAAAATACAACGTTTGTGCTTGGGCGTCGTCGAGATGCGATCTTTATTTCCTTCAATACCTGGTTCCTTTTACGCCTTTTGTGGCCACGCTTGGTTAATATTGGGCCTTTGCGTTTTTTTATTGGCCGGTGTGCTTGATTGGCTTCAAGGTCGGCCCACTGTTGAAACAACAGTGCTGTGCAAGACAGGTGCATTACCTTACTTAAGTTTAGTTTATGTGCATGGTGCTTGTCTTTACTGTTACTTCCCGTTTATTTTGTTGCTAGAAACTTCACTACCATGCTTGTATATCTCTGAAAAAGGTTCGCTCATCGATGTATATACTTTGGCCCCAAAAGATTATCGACGTCGCTTCTTTGACTGCTTCCTTTGCCAGTTTGTCATCTGCGGGTTTGTCCACCGCTTCCTAGTATTGTGAGAAAAACAAGACAGCCATGTACTGCAAGCAAGTGACTGCATGGATTGTGCTCGTTTCTGGAATTTTCATAGCTTATTAGCTTTGAACAAATTTCTTGCTTTGTTTTTTTTTCACGAATATTCCCATATTCAAAATTCCACTTCTCTCCACCAATCACATAAGTTTCAATTGCACTTAAATCTATTGTACTAAATTGCTTTCTTTCAACTCTTCAAACCAAAAAATATTTTTCACAATTAATTTTGCCTTCTCTTCCCACGCAATGGGCTGTCCTGGAAAATGAATGAATGGAGCCTCTTCGACTTCACCACTATTGGGAATCGAAAAGAATATCTCTTTTTAATCCAATCCGACCATCTCCCTCCTCAAAACAGATTTCTGTCCAACAGCTTCTTCCTGTGTAACACTCAATATTAGCAATGGTTTGTAAATACTCTGCTCTAAAACATGTTTCTCACTTCTCTTTTATAACTCTCCAAATTAATATTCAAATTTTGTGAAAGCCCAGACTCTGGCTATCAATCACCACCACCACTAAGATAAGGTGTTAGCACTTTGAGTTGATTTTAGTAAATGATGTAATTTTTTATCCTCTTCTTTTCTGTAGCCCACATTAAAAAAACAGTGACATTGCGATTGCAGATCAAAGTGATCTGAGTTCATGAGCAAATCAAACTGAGGAGCATAACACTCTGATGTTGTCATGACTAACATACTCCACAGCAGTTTCATACTTTTCTCGGTGTTAGCAACAATAGCATCAGATCCATCAGTAGTTATTACAATATGCTCACAACTTGCATTCTGTTTCTCTAAAAATTACGTAACCCATTTAGGCCTCTTAGCATGAGTATACAAAACTCCCATCTCAATTGTAATAATTTTCAATATTAGCCCCACAATCTTGATATATTGAGCTTAAGCACACTAAATGTTATAGCAAAAGTAAGAGTAAAGCTCTGATGTACCAAACGTCATGTCCTAATATACCTACCAAATATCAGATAGAAAAAAAGGTAGAAAACTTAAGAAAACTGGAGATTTCATTACAAATATATTAATTTTTTGATGAGTTATCCATTTATTGCAAAACAAACCGCTCTGCATCAAAATCTAAAACGTCAACATTTATGGTCCTTAGTGGGCTCTATTACTGCGAATAACGTAGCGACTTCAGCACCACGTCTACTGCGCCTTGTCTTTACACCATTGTTCCCTCTATCATATTATTGTGTATTACAGTGCCATATTCTTGTTTATGTATGAAATTGTGCATATTCCATTTCCATTTCTGTCATTCTGTCCATCACGACATTCTTCTTTCAATCTCCCTTTTCTTTGTGTTTACTTTTATTGTACCACTACAACTGTTTTAAGTGCTTCTTTTTTGTTGTTCATTCAGTCTCCAAACCACCCTTATTATAATATTCTTATATACACACTCAAAAAACTTTCCTATTATTATCATTATTATTATGATTATTGATAATACTGTAATTAATCTAACTAATATCCATAAAATAAACAAAATAAAACAAATGATAACAGTACTCATTTTCTATGTTCTATCACCTTGCTGCCGTATAACCCTATTCTACTTTCATACACATTAAAATTTTAAAAAGTCTTCAGAAATTTGAAAGCGTTTGTCAAAAAGTTTTAAAGTATACCAAATTTAATAAATGCTAGCAAATTCTTCCAAAATAGCAAAGTTTCATAAATTTCAAAAATTTAAGCAAAAAACTAAAAGTTTTATCCTATTAGAAAAAATGCAAGCAAAGAGGGGCCTTGTTAATGACAAAAGAATGGCTTGCTGTGGTGTTTTTTGTTGTGCTTGTTGCTGTTGTCGTCACTTTAGATTTGCACTCCCCATCTTTGAATTCACACCCATCCTTATTGTTGCACTTAGTTTCGTCTTTTTCGCCCTTGCAGTCTTCTACTTTTTTTGAATCTACCGCTGTTGGGGTCGGTGCTGGTTTGGCTGTTTCTTCTCTGGCTGACCTTTGTTGCTCCAAATGGCTTAGAATTTGTTGTGCTTCAGTGTCTGTTGTCACTTGGCCGATTGTTTTTGTCCCCATTGTTGCTCCTGTTTTGCTTGGAACGTTTTTCTTATCGATTATATTTTCGAATATGTTTTTGAAGTTCGCATTGTCCGTGCCGTACGCTTCGGTGACTTATTTTTTTAGTTCTCCCTTTTTGGTTTGGTCCGTAGCATCTGCGATATCCTTGTACCTCGCATCGCAGGCCGCGACAGCCTGAAGTAGCTCCTTGTTGTTACTAACCGCTGGGCCGCTTATTTCGGTTTTTACGGGTGTTGACGCGTGTTTTAGTATTTCGCACAGTAGTTTGCCTAGGTGTTTGTTTTCTGTAGCGCCAGGCTCTGCTGTTGCGACATCTGAGTGGCAAGTTTTAACGCTTCCCGACGTAAAGATATTTACAGTTGACATTGCCTCCGTATAGGTTGCCTTGGTTCTGGTAATCGATGGGTTGGCGTCGCCGTTGCCGAATGTGCATGAGTTGAACGCTGCCGCTGCGCTTTGGCTTGGCGCCTCGCTTGGGCCGCCGATGCAAGAGCTGCTTGCTGTTGCCTTTAAATACGCTTTTGCTAATGTTTTGGCGAGTTTCGCCGGGTCAGTGAGCTTGATCGACACCAAGTTAGCGATCGCTATGTTCTGCCCTTTTATTTGTGTTGTTGTTTCCGGGTCAAGGGGTCTGCAGCCGTCGGCATCTTCGGCGGTCGTCGCTAGCACTAATTTCACGCCGTGCGAGTTGCCTGGCGACCGCACGTGCACGTTGCCAGCGGCTATTGATGTTTTTAGTCGGTACAACTGGCCTGCTCGTGCTACGAGTTTCTCTTGCTTTTCTATCTCGCCTATTGCTGCCGTTGCCGCTCGGCGTATTGAGCCCTGCTGTCTTTCATTTTCTTCCAATTCTGCTGTTGTAAGCGCCGCCAGCCCGTTTAGTAAGCACCTCTCTTTCTTCTTTTCTGATGCTGCCGCTGCTATTGTGAATTTCTTCTTGTCCCTTCGCTGTTCCTTAATGGTCGATTCGAAAGAGTTTGCCAGAAGCTGAATGTGCCGCTTCAGCTTTGTGAGGTACAGTTCTTCATCGCAAGAGTCAGCTATTGCGGGTGCAGCTGCGTCTGCGCTGGCTTCGGTTTCCGTGCTGAGAACCGCTGCTGCTATAAATACGACTATTAACATCTGCAGCATATTCTACTAAGCGGGAAGGTGTTTGGACGAATGTCGTTGTTTGTCCGTTGTTGAGTAGAAAGCTGGTGCGGCATCATTCTGTAATAGCGGCCATGCTGGAGTAGTTGAGTTTAATGGTAATTTTTTGTTTACTTAGTTATCCGTTTGTCAACCTCAGGAATTTTCTATCTGCTACGACTCCGGTCCCGTGGGTTGCTGCTGTATTTGGAAGTGTCTGATGAGCCACTTTTTTATATTAGTGGTGAACTCCTTGGTTCTGTTTATATCTGTTCATTGGGTGGTCTGATGTTACTGCTCTTTTGGCTACTTTGTTTGAAGGAACAATGAACACAATTTTTGTCTGTCGCTTCTGTGATGCTCTTAACTATTTCTCTGTAAATCTGTCTGATAGTTCTCGGTTTCTGGTTTTAGAGAGCGTCTATGCCTCCACCTTCCACGGTATTTTTGCTTTTACTATAATTACTGTAGTTGCTTTACTTTTAAGTTTTCTGGGTTTTGCCGGTGTTTATGGCTGTTCTGGCGTTTCTGCTACTGGCATTGGTCCGTACAGGATATGTCGAGTTTTTGCTGACTGTCCCTTAAAATTCTCTGTGGCTTCCATCACGTTTGTTTTAGTCGCTTGCTGCTTTTGCGGCTTAAACTGAGCCCTTTCGTTAGGAGAATTGGCTTTGACACTGCATCCTCAACGGCAAAAACTTTGAACAAGTAAATCCAGTTCTGTACCTGTCAATTTATAGAATTCGCGAATTTTCAACAGAAGGATGTTCCCTTTCTATAAACAAATAAAGAACTTTGCATACCCAAAACACTTTAGGATCTATTATATTTGTCTACTTTTAGTGTTTGCCAATGCCTATTGATTTTTCGCACCTTTAATGACAACATAACGTTGATGTTTTTGTCGTGCGTACTGTCTTGAGTATTTTACACCTCTATCTTGTTTTGCTGTCTGGCTATTTCCCCCCTTGGATAGTAGATGCGGCCATGGCTGTCATCTTTTGCTTTGAAGTTTGTTGATGCGCTCAATCAGCGTCGCGTCAGTTTGTAATCTTATATGAATTGTGCGTTCATTAAACGGTTTTAGTGTTTGGCTTTTGAAACAATGTGGAGGTCGTAATGTATCATTACAAAATTTTTTTACCTCATGAAGCTCCTACACTGTATCCAATGCGCGGTTTCTTATCAATGACCTGTTCCTTTTCCTTTCGCCTTTTTCAGTGGTCTCTGCTGGTTTTAATACCGCTGATAGCATTACGGCCCCACATGGAATGCACACTGCAGCCTGAGGCTTTCTCATTCCCCACCCCATCATCTCCTTGTGTATAGTAATACAATGCGCCATTATTTTCTTTTCAAACTATGCATATTCCATCTTTTATCTTTACAGGCCACTATCATTTTCTTTCCTCTATTCCTTTCATAATATCCCCTGTCCTTTTTCACTCACTGTTCCATTCACTTACTTTAAATGCACACTTGAAATATTTGCAAATGCTTCTATTTTGGCTAGTCATTTTCCATAACGACCATTGTGCTTATAATATTCGTATATACACACTCACAACACTCTCCTATCATAATAATAATTATTATTATTACTGCTCTCATTATAATATTCATATGTACACACTCAAAATGCCATTATTATTATTATAACTAATGTCCGTAAAATAATTAAAATAACACAAATCAAAATAGAACTTATTTTCAATACGCTATTACCATAATACCTTGCAACCGTAGGTTGCTTCGATTAAAAATTTTTCCATACTTGATTAACTATTATGTTTACATTAAATAAGTGTTGAAATAAATTATTCGAAAATTTTAATAACTGTTCTCAAAATGGCATATTTTCATGAATTTCATAAAATTTTAGCAAAAATTCTTTAAGAAAAAGAGGGGGAAAATTTCATAAATTAGAAACGCAGAAACGCAAGCCAAAGAGGGGCCTTATGAATGACAAAAGAATTGCTTCCTGTGGTGTTTGTGTTTGTTGCTGCTTTTTCAGCTTTTACACCATCTTTAAGTTTGCATTTTCCGCCTTTGTGCTCGCAATCTTTATCCTCTTGGCATTTATCTTTTTCGGTGTCTTCCTTGCACTTTTCTGTTGATTTTGAATCTATTTTCTTTTTGTCTTCACGCTCGTCTTCAGCAGCATTTTCGTGGAACGCGATACCGTAAAAATATGCAATGGCCTCAGTTCCTTCTCTTTTGCCAGCGATATTATTGATACGCCCCTGTTTGGTTTGTCCACCGACTTTATAGGAAATTTCATTTTCTTTTAGTGACTTTAGGAAATCATCAGCAAGTTTCTTGTTGTCTGGGCCGAAGATAGCTAATACGGTGTTTTGTAGTTCGATCTTCTGGGCTAACTCAGTTACCTTTAGCGTTCCGGGTGCTTTGGCGTACAACTATGCCATCGCTGTAAGCATGTCCTCGTCGTTTTTTAGGTCGTCGGCTGACTTGCCTTGCAAGCTGTAGGCCGGCGGCACCGTGATTCCTTTGGCTAAGCAAACAGCGTGGGCTAATATCTCCGCCGTTATTAGGCCATCGTTGTTTTTTGGCTCCTCGCTTCTGCAGCCGCTGCTCGGGTCGCTGTTTTGGTATATGGTTATCGTCGCCACTTTCGCGTAGGTTGCGCTTTCCAGGCCGAGGTCTACTCCCATTCTGTTTGATCCCGCACCCCGGTTTTCTCCACTGCTTCCCGCGCAGTCCTTGTCTGCCGCCGTCGTTGTCGTTGCAGATCTAAGCGTGCCCCCGGCCAGGGCTTTGGCAGTTGCTTGCACCGGGGTGAACGTTGTGTCGGGCGCTAGTTTCAGCGAGTTAGCTTTTGTCAGCTCCGTTGGCGCTTTGTGCACGTGCTCGGACGGTGTCTGCTTGTAGCTGCATTTGCTGTGAGTTGTGGGCTTTGCCCTGAAACTTACTGTGCACGACGCGTCGCTGCCGCCGGACGTGAAGCCTGATGCTGTTGCGTCGTGTACTGCTTTTGTTTTTTCGAATGCCGCTGACGGCTGTATCGACATCGCTGTAATGACCTGTTGCTTGCGAGCTGCTAGTACTGTTGTGACGGTTTTGAGTTTTTCCTCTGCCGGTGTGATGGAACTGTCGTAATCGGCTTTTTTTAGTTGAAGCATCGTCTGGAGCGCCTTGTATCCTAGCTTCTTTGGTGGGTCTGGTTCTGCCGCCGCCGCTAATTCCATACTAGCGATATCCGCCGCCAGCTGTTGTCTGTTTCGGTTGATC